>NC_137052.1:18100257-18120257 GCF_032717465.1 Coenobita brevimanus | reverse complement strand
GGCGGTAACCATATAACCAAACCATACGTGCTCCTTACGTGTCAACAAGTGGGTTGGTGGAGGGTTAGTGCCCCTCCCTGTAAAACAAATAACTCAGAGTCAAATGGCCACCCCTTACGGGATTATGGCGTCTGGCAATAGATAGATGGATAGATAGTTCTATATTTTCACCATTAGCATATAATTTCACCAGCGGAGTTCCATTATTGCACCATCGACACCTTTCTACACCACTTTAACACCTGTATCTTTATGTCGGCTTTATCATTATTTTTTTCATTGTACATATAACTTTATAATTATATTTGACATCCACACTTACACCATCCATGCCACTTTATTTCTACACTAACACATTCCACGCAACTTGTACACTTCACCAGCACTGCTCTCACACCCTCCACGCCATGCATTACCAACACTACACTTACACTACCAACACTACTGTCACACTACCAACACTACACTTACACTAACAACACTGCTTTCACGCTGCCAGCACTACAGTTACACCCTACACCCTCCACATTCAACACTTGCACACTTCACACTACACTTCCCCCCTCCATACTCCTACACCAATGCACACATCTTTACACACTGTCCCTCTTTCTGCCAGCCTCCTCTCTCTCTCTCTCTCTCTCTCTCTCTCTCTCTCTCTCTCTCTTCCTGGCTTTCCGTACCATAACACTTGAGAGAATGGAAGGAAAATGGTGTGAAAAAAGTCTGAAAGAAAGACGAGGAGATAAGACGGAAGAGTTTGGGAAAAAGTGAGGGAAAGTGAGAAGTGAAAAGCGGATGAGGCGGAGGAAAGGAGGATCAAAGAGAGAGAGGGAGAAATTGGACCGAGTGTCAAGGAGTGGAGGGAAAGAGAGGAAGGGTGAGGAAGAAGCAGAGAGAGTAGGAAAGAAGATGTATGAAAAGTGAGCAGAGAAACGTGAGGAAGAGGCAGGGAGAGTGGGAAAGAAATTGAGAAAAAGAGAGAAGGAGAGAAAGAGTGAGGAAGAAGCTGAGAGAGTAGGAAAAAAATTGTAGGAAAAAGAGGAGAGACAGAGTGAGGATGAAGCAGAGAAAGTGGAAAAGAAATTGAGAAGAGGAGAGCAAGGGTGGGAAACAGGCAGAGAGTGGGGAAAAACTGAGAGAAAAAAGTCAGAATGCGGAAAATAATGGGAAAGGAAGAGTGAAAAGAATGAATAGGTGAGAAACAGAAATAGTGATACAGGAGCGAGAAAGCATTAGAAAGCGAGACAAAGTAGCTTAACTGTGGGGAAGAAATAGTGGAAAGGAAACAGTGAGAAAGGAGAATGGTATTGAGAGAGAGAGAGAGAGAGAGAGAGAGAGAGAGAGAATAATGTTTGAGGCGTAACTGCAAATATAAAATGAAACGGGAAATATTTTAACTACTGACTCCCGTTACGTATTACTGTATTTGTTTATTCTTGCTGTCTCCAGTCGAGTTTATTCAGCATATATGAAAGTTCCGTAAGTGAGAGGTTTACTGAAGGCTGTGTCTAACCCCTACAGGTGGAAAAGTGTGCCCTTACAACCTCACAACAGAAAACGAGCTTTGCGGTATGACAGTGTGGGCGAACCTGGCGCTGGGCTGACTGACGTAGAGATTATCAGGATTTCAGGAACTCAGTGACAAAGGCGTTTTTAGGCCCGGCCCCTGGGAGAGTCCGGCAATAAAGAGAAACCTGAATGGAGAACTACTTGTATTAAATAAAATATCAAACTAAAAAAGAATGAAACGGAAAATCTTGAGTGAAAAAGAGCAGCTGGAATAACAAACATGGAAACAAGAATGGAGAAGACGCAGCAAAAAAATAACAAAAGGAGAACTCTGATGAACACGTCGCCAGAAATAACAGGAGGAATCTGAACAGAGAACTCTCAGCTAAAAATAAGAGATAAGAGAAAGAGAGAGAGGGGAAGACAAGAGGAGGATGGACGAGAGGGTGAGAGTAAGAAAAGAGATAACGAAGAGCGAACGCGAGAGGAAGCACAAGGGAGGAGGAGAGAGAGAGAGAGATCCACCTACCATGACCTAAATCTAGTAGGCTATGACCTGCCGACCTACCATGACGTTCACCTACCATGACCCACATCCACGTACCATGACCTGCATCCACCTTCCATGACTTGCACCAACCATGAAGTGCATCCATCTACCATGACCTGCATCCACCTACTATGACCTCCATCCATCTACCATGACCTGCATCCACCTACCATGACCTTCTCCCACCTCCCATACCCTGCATCCAACTACCATGACCCGCATCCACCTACCATGACCTGCATCCACCTACCAGTACCATGACCTGCATCCACCTACCAGTACCATAACCTTCTCCCACCTACCATGACCCCCCAAAAGGGATATAGTCAGTCGGGGTAAATAAAAACATGGGCAAGTTGGGGTAAAAAGTAAGACAGCCCTGCCAATCTTTATCTGTTGCCTAATTTTTCTAGTTTTTGATGTGGTGATGTTCCTACCTCTACTCCATATTATGTGTATGCAGATTTGCCCATCAATGATTTGGTGCCAGGTTATCAAACGAAGACTTTTGTTTTATTTTCTGCTTATTTAACTTTTTGGGCATTTTTTCTTTAAGTGATGCCATTTCAGGTGCTTTGAATGGACTGCATTCATTCTGCTGTCAGGTGATCAGTGACAGTTGCCCTTAAGAGTCAAACCAAGAGACAGGACCTGCCTGCTTTTGTAACTCCAGTATAGATATGTGTTTTTTTTTACCCCGGGTACAGACACCCTCAAAGGGGTAATAAAAAAACCTATATTTCTTATTGTATCTAAAAAACAACAAAGCAAAAAATACAACAAAACAGCAGTGCGAGGTCCAACAAAGCTTCACATTGAAGATAAACTTCGTGGCAAGCAATACAGTTATTTTTCTGAAGAAGCAGAGGCTCATGAATGCTTCAAAAATGTAGTTTAGTTTGGGTTTCTTTCTCCTAAAAAGGCAAAACATTAGAAGAATGTGAAGTTTGCATGGATTAGTCCAAACAAGTAAGATACCAGTATATATAAAGGACAAGAAGGCACTCACACAGCGCATACCTCTGTCAGTGCGATTGCAGGATCCTGATCCGGATCCGGATCTGCCCCCAAATTTAATCAATGCCCATGGCACACTCATCCACAAAATTTCATTGAAATTCAACGAGAACTTTTGGAGACATTGTGTGGACAAACAGACAAGAAACATACAAACACAGGTGAATACATAACCCCCAGCTTCATTGGCGGAGGTAAAGCCTTGATTCATAACTGAAATCATGTGTCTATATTCAGAATGTATGCTGTAATTTTTATTTTCATCTAATTATATGTTATGTATAAATGTGTTGTACACATAAACAAGGAAGATTCATGAGTTTTTGGAAGCTGTATTTCCATTAGTTTCAGGGTTTTTGTTATATATATATATATATATATATATATATATATATATATATATATATATATATATATATTATATTATATATATATATATATATATATATATATATATATATATATATATATTTAACCCGAGAGCGGTTATCATTTTCTCCATTCACCCGGATAAAAAAAAAAAAAAAAGAAAATCCACATATTCTTTAAAATTCAGCACTGCCTGGTTGTATAACTTTCATTCCTATGTCATGGTTTAGGTTGTCATGTACCCATTGCCACGTGATATCCAGTCTGCCCATTTGCTTTGAAACAGGATCAGTGAAGCAAAGTTAAGGTAAATTGTTTTTATTTACCCCGACTGATTATAGGCCTACTTACCAAAAAATCACGTGTAACTTCCGCATCCACACTAATAATGTTTGTTTACAAGTTTGCCACTTGTGTTTCCAAACATATCTGGCGGATTATGTAGAACTTTATGGAGTTTTCCTGTGTGTGTGTGTGTGTGTGTGTGTGTGTGTGTGTGTGTGTGTTCTGTGTGTATTTGTGTGTTCTGTGTGTGTTTGTGTTTCCCCTGTGTATTTGTGTGTTGTGTGTGTATTTGTGTTGTGTGTGTATTTGTGTGTTCTGTGTGTGTTTGTGTTTTCTGTGTGTGTGTTTGTGTGTTTTTTCTGTTTGTGTGTGTGTGTGTGTGTGTGTGTGTGTGTGTGTGTGTGTGTGTGTGTGTGTGTGTGTGTGCTAGTGTTTTTCGTCTGTGTGTGTATTTTTCTTCTCTGTGTGTAGGTTTGTGTGTTTTTCCTCTGTGTATGTGTGCTTTTCTTAGACGTATGTGTGTGTTTTTTTCTACCATGGAGATGTGTCCCGGATAAAGCCTGTTTTTTCAAGGGTGTATGCAACCATTTTGACCCAGGTGTAAAATTAGGGAGCTGGCTGTAGATTTGACGGTTGAGGTGGTTGGTCATGTGGAGAGAGAGAGAGAGAGAAAGGGATTGTGTGTGTGTGTGTGTGTGTGTGTGTGTGTGTGTGTGTGTAGTTAATCCTCCTTTACTAAAACAAAAGCATTTCTGTGTTTCCGGCGCCTTTCACTTTTATCTCTCTCTCTTTCTCTCCATAATCTTTATTGCCACCCTCTCAATGTATGACCCAATTTCTCAGCTGTGTGGTGGTGTGGTTGTGGTGGTGGTGGTGGGGGTAGTGCTGCGGGTGTGTGATTGTGGTGGTCGGGGTGGTGGTATTTGATTGTGGTGATGGTGGTGCGGGTGTGATTGTGGTGGTTGTGCGGGTGCGTGATTGTAGTGAGGTGAGATGGTGATATGGGTATGTGGTTGTGGTGAGGTGCAGTTGTGGTGTGGGTATGTGTTAGTGGTGAGGTGTGGTGGTGGTGGTGGTGGTGGTGGTGGTGGTGGTGTGGATATGTGACTGTGGTGAGGTGTGGTGGTAGTGGTGGTGTGGATATGTGATTGTGGTGGTGGTTGTGGTTGTGGCATGGTGTGAAGAGGGTGTGCTGGTGGTGTGGATATGTGATTGTGGTGAGGTGTGGTGGTGGTTGTGGTGTGGTGAAAGTGATGTTGTTGTGGTTGTACTGTGGTGGTGCTCTGACTGTGGTAGCAGTTAAGTGGTGGTGGTGGTCTGGTGAGGTGATGGTTTTGGAATGTGGTTTGGTATAGGTATGGTGGTGTGGTGTGGTGTGATGTAGTTATGGGGGTGGTGTAGTTATGGCAGTGTAGTAGGGTGAAAAGTATTTAGCGAAAGGCAAGGATGTGTTTTGGGCATTTATGGATTTAGAGAAAGCATATGATAGAATTGATAGGGAGACTTTGTGGACTGTTTTAAGATTGTATGGACTTGATGGTAGGTTACTAAAAGGGGTGAAAAGTTTTTATGTAAATAGTAGAGCGTGTGTTAGAGTGGGAAGTGCTGTGAGTGATTGGTTTCCTGTGAGAGTGGGGCTGCGACAGGGATGTGTGATGTCGCCTTGGTAGTTTAATATTTACATGGATGGTGTTGTAAGGGAGGTGAATGCAAGAGTTTTAGGTGGAGGTCTGAGTCTGGTGAATGTTGATGGTGGAGAGTGGAATCTGAAGCAGCTGCTGTTTGCAGATGATACTGCACTGGTGGCTGATTCAGAGGAGAGATTGAGACAGTTGGTAGAGGAGTTTGGAAGAGTGTGTGAAAGGAGGAAATTGAAAGTAAATGAGAATAAGAGTAAAGTGATGAAGTGTACGAGGTTGGTAGATGGTAGGGGGCTGAATATAGTTTTGAATGGCGAGTTGCTTGAGGAGGTAGAGTGTTTTAAATATCTAGGGTCACATGTTGCTGTGGATGGAAGAATAGATGCAGAAGTGAAGTTTAGAATAAATGAAGTAGGAAAGATGCTGGGAGGAATGAAAAAAGTGTTTAAATGTCGTTCGCTTAGAATGGATGTAAAGAGAAGGCTGTATGAGGGTGTTGTGGTACCGACTGCATTATATGGGGCTGAAACATGGAATATGGGTGTAGCAGAGAGGAAAAGTTTGAATGTAATGGAGATGAGGTGTCTGAGGAGTATGTGTGGAGTGACGCGTATGGATCGGGTGCGGAATGATGAAGTGCGAAGGAGAACTGGAGTTGTTCGGGAGATGGCTGGTAGAGTTGAGCAGAGGGTGTTGCGATGGTTTGGGCATATGGAGAGAATGGATAATGAGCGATTGGTGAAAAAGATAACTAGATCTGATGTGAGAGGTGTAAGGCTGAGAGGAAGACCACGAATAGGATGGATGGACAGTGTGAAGAGAGCGCTGGATGTGAGAGGGATGTCTGTTGAGCAAGGAAGAGTGGCAGTGCATGACAGAAATAAATGGAGAGAAATTGTGAATGAATAAGTGATGACGCAGCCCTGAGGGGATATTCTCCCGCATTTGGTCTGATCAGCTATTTCAGGTCAGGTGCGGGTAAGGGGATGAGTCTGTTATGATGTGGCAGGGGTAAACCAGCTCTGCTGTCGGGCCCTTCTGCGGATGTCACTGATTGCATTGCACAGTTGACCCTTGTGCGGTGTGGTGCGGTGAGGATCTGTCCGTTCTCCCCTTTGGGGCTAAGATGTGAATGAATGTGTTTGAATGGATGAGTAAATGGGGAGTGTGTCGTCCTGTCTCGGCTACCTCCCTTTCCTTGGGGGAAGCAGCCTAGGTATATAGATAGATAGTAGGGTGGTGATGCGGTAGAGTGCAGTGTAATGTGATGATGTGATGTGTAATGTAATATGATGTGGTGTGGTGTGGTGTAATGTAATATGATGTGGTGTGGTGTGGTGTAATGTAATATGATGTGGTGTGGTGTGGTGTAATGTAATATGATGTGGTGTGGTGTGGTGTAATGTAATATGATGTGGTGTGGTGTGGTGTAATGTAATATGATGTGGTGTGGTGTGGTGTGGTGTGGTGTGGTGTGTTGTAATGGTGTGGACATAATAAAGCACGGAACATCATATGAGTTATAATTTGTTTCAGAAGTGCAGTGTCAGTCTTTAACACATTATACTCTTTTCATTTTCACTTGGCTTAAAATTGCCATCCCTCCATCTTGAATGCTGAGATGTAACAGTAGATTAACACTAGAATATGATGCTAGTCACGAAGAGGTGCTGTGGAAAGGATGTAGAGCCGCAGTAATGTCTTTTTCTGCCACTGAACTTCGTGAAATAAGCCGCAAAAGGACGAAAATCTGGGCCAAGTTAAAGTAAAAGAACGATAGTGGTGTGTCGATACGTTTATTACATATTGAGTTTGGTTACGATAAATACGATAAAGTACGAAAGTGGAAAAAATTGTCTGGAACACACACACACACACACACACACACACACACACACACACACACACACACACACACACACACACACACACACGTAATAAAGCCAAGGTACATTTCCCGTACATGCAGGTATAAATATTGCCCAAACAGGACAAACTCCACCCAGCAGACTTCGACAGTGACAAACAACAAAGACAAACACATAAACAAACAGCTGAGTGACTGCCGCGTTGAGAGAAAGAGAGAGAGAGGGAGAGAGGGTGGGGGAGTGAGTAATATAGTTCAGTGTGCGATTTAGCGGGAGAAGTAGGGTGGGTCTCATGCACGAGTCAACAACACAACAAGGGTAGGCGGGCAGGGGTTGACGCTACTGCAGTCCGCATACGTAGGGTAGATAGTTCTTAGTGTTATCGGAACAAGCCTAGTATTCCACTGTAGCCGACCCCAGACGATCTTATTCTGCCAGTTGTCCCCACGCTTCCACAAAATGCATTACTCACGACAAAGACCAAATAGTGAAGTTGCATTTTTTTTTTTTTTTAATAACTCCGACGTCCTTCACTTCTATAGCTCTCTCTCTCTCTCTCTCTCTCTCTCTCTCTCTCTCTCTCTCTCTCCATAATCTTCATCTCCACCCTCTCAATGTATGACCCAATTTCTCAACTGTGGCGGTGTAGTTGTGGTGATGGTGGTTGTATGTGGTTGTGGTGAGGCAAAACGCTTTCACAACATGCAGTATTTAGGAGGTAACTTCAGAAGTGCAATCAATCCATTCGTGAAGGAAGTTAGTTGGTGGGGCAAAAAACTCATCTTGTACATGAACTTGAGTATCACCGTCAGTTTTTCATAATATTTCATCCGTGTTAAGCATCTGGAGGGCCAAGCGTCGAGTGACATAACGCAGGCTTTTACGGCGCCTTAACGAAGCTCATCCCAGGAGCAGAACTGAAAGGCAATTTTACGACAGCACCGTAATGGGAGAGTGACACAGCCCTCCACCTCTTCCTTAATTACAAGGTAGAAGGCTGTGGGATTTGTGACCTGGGTTCATGGAGATGATAACCCCCTGTCTTGTGAGATCATTACACGTCTTACTGTTCTTATTGCGTGTTTTGAGACTTACTTATCTTTCTTGGTAAAAATAGCTTCTGCGAGTGTGAGTGGGAATTTCGGTACATCAATACCTCCCACAACACAGGCAAATAGTAAGCGAAATTCACTGTAATGGGATGGTGTGTTTGTATTTCACGTAAGATTTTCACTTACGCTGCAAGACGCCGGGTATATGAGAGCAGAGTTCCTTTTGTTGTAAAGAGCCTGACATGTGAAACAAAATGACAATGAATTGAGTAAAGTTGCATTGCTTTCCTGTTGTCTGACACAGAGTAATGTATGCCAAACACTATTTATGATGAAGAATATACTAAGTGAAGCAACATTTTATCTTTATCTAACAGACGAATGTGTGGAAAATACTTCCAGAAAAAACCAAGTGAAGCAACAACATTTTATCTTTATCTAACAGACGAATGTGTGGAAAATACTTCCAGAAAAAACCATTATTCACTACGAGGAAAATAAAAAGTAAGTGAAGTTGCATTGATTTTTCATTGTATAACGCCGGGGAATGTATGCAAAACACATCCACAAAATGCAGCATTCACGATGAAGAATAAACCGGTGAGGCAACCTTATCTTTTCATTGTATAGCGCAGGGAAGTGTATGCAGAACACTTCCACAAGATGCAATATTCAGAAGGCAGTCCCAGAAACGCCAGTACCCCAATTCACGAAGGAAATTAGTGTGGCCAAAAAAATAAAAAGAATAAATGTTGGCTTGTGATCCCGCCACTGCTTCACCCCCTCCCCCTTCCCCTTCACCTCCCCCCACCAGCACTCTGACGACTTTTTAAACTTTGTCTCTTTCAAACAAAAATACTAGTCTGTTTTTTATTTTCTTCGAGCATTGCAAATTTTTTACGACTGTATTTCTGGGTATGCTTAATGATAGGATTCTCTCTCTCTCTCTCTCTCTCTCTCTCTCTCGTCATTTACACCTTACGACGGTCCTTACAATGTCAGGGGAAAAAAAAAATGTATTAGTGTATATGGTGGAGGCATACAGTTCCTCTTGTGCTAACTATACAACACCCGACACACAAGCAGCAGCAAACAGCAACACTCCAAATATTGTCCTTGTCTGTAACTGTGACTGCGTAAAATAACCACAAATTCTGTAAAGCTAGTTTTTGCGTGGTGTAAATGTGTTGACTCTCAGGCAAGGCGGTTCACCCTTAAATAACCTAGTGCCTTTTCCTCACCTTTATTTTATGCAAGGACACCATGGCCTCTGTGCAGGACTAAATTTGATATTTTCTAAGGGAAAAAATGAAAAGATGTCGAAGATCATTATCGGCATATCAGAGTTATTGTTTGCACAGTAACAGCATTTTTTTTTTTATTGTATGACCACTCACTCGATCCTGACACAAATGTATGCATTATATATATATATATATATATATATATATATATATATATATATATATATATATAAAAACACACACACACACACACACACACATATATATATATATATATATATACAAGGTGTCCCAGGAGGATACAGCATAGCTTTGGGAAATAATAGATGAGGGAATTATAAGCAAAAAATGCTGTATGTACATGTGTCCAAATTTCAGCCGCTACGGAGCTTCAGTTACAGATGACCTTATGGGTGATAATAATGGCCTCCTTCATAATTCACCCGTCAAACCATTAGTAAGTGTTGCTCCATAGCAGCTGAGGTATTAACACAAGTCCATATCACATTTCTTGCTGAGAATTCCCTCGTCTCTCATTGGCCAAAGTTGTGCCCTTTCCTCCCGGGACACCTGTAGATAATGCACTGTGTACTTATTTTCTGCCAGTGGTTGGAAAGAGTGAGACAGAGAGGGAGGGGGGGGGGGAATTACACAGTGCAATACTTCTTTGTGCTTTGGTATAGATGAAGAAAATAGGCTGATATAGACAGATAGATGCGGTAGATAGATAGGCAGACTGGTAGACAAAGATAAATATAGGTAGACAGGGAGAGGCAGACAGACAGATATATATATATATATAAGTAGATAGGGGAAAGGTATGGGCGGACACAGGTATAGATAAACAGATAGACAAAAGGTATCGACGGGCAGATAGATAGATACAAGTAGATAGACAAAAGAAAGTGGGAACAACATCAACACCTGGACGTAATTAGGGTAAAGAGTTGTGTTGATATTTATGTCCGCCCCGCACAGAATGAAAATATATACCGACACAACACCGACGCATGGGCAAAGGGCAGTAGTGGCAGGTGTAGTCCCAGGTGTGGCAGAAAGGTAATCCCGGTAGACTGCAGGCCAATGTTGCTGCCCGGAATAGGAAGCAGATCACCAGACGTTTGTATCGCCGGGCAGCAGAACACCTCGGCTATATCAGTGCCACCACGTGAAGGCGTCCCACCCTCCCAGCACCTACGCAAAAAGTTAAAGCTGACTAAATATTTCCTCAAAAATTGTTTCCCAAGATAAAAAGTAAAAATTTGGCAAGTTTTATTCGTCAGTAAGCTCATTGCCAGACTTTGTGTGTATTTTTGTGGTGTGGGAAGTGGAGGGCATGGAGAATGAGAGACTGACTAGGAGAGTGTATGTGGGTGAGGTGGTGGTGAGGAGGGAGTGGAGAGATTGACCGGGAGAGTGTATGTGGAGTATGTGGGTAGGATGGTAGTGTGGAGAGACTGACTAGGAGAGTGTGAGTGGAGTGGTGAAGTGAAGAGCGTGGAGAATGAAAGACTGACCAGGAGAGTGTACGTGGGTGAGGTGGTAATGTAGAGAGCATGGAGAATGAGAGACTGACCAGGAGAATATATGTGGGTGAGGTGGTGATGTGGAGTGCCAGGAGAATGAGAAACTGACTAGAAGAGTGTATATGGGTGAGGTGGTGATGTAGAGAGCATGGAGAATGAGAGACTGACTAGGAGAGTGTATATGGGTGAGGTGGTGATGTAGAGAGCATGGAGAATGAGAGACTGACTAGGAGAGTGAATGTGGGTGGGTTGGTGATATGGAGAATGAGAGACTGACTAGGAGATTGTATGTGAGTCAAGTGGTTATGTGGAGAAAGAGATTGGCAAGAGAGTGTATGTGAGTGGTGATGTGGAGAGCATGGAGAGTGAAAGACTGACTAGGAGAATATGTGAGTTTGGTGGTGGTGTGGTGAGCATGGAGAATGAAAGACTGACTGGGAGAGTATGTGATATGAGAGACTGACTAGGAAAGTGTATGAGAATGAAGTGGAGGGCGAGAGAGGGGGGGGGGAGGGAGATCGAGGATGTAGTGGAGGGATGGGATGGAAAAGTGCACGAGTGAAGGTGGTGTGAGTTGGGGGGAGGGCAGAGTGATGGGGGACCTTCCGGGATTAGGGGCTCAATGCGAGTGGATAGATATACTGTAGATATGTATATACGGATACGTAGATAGATAGATGCCTGTAGATACATAGATAGCTACATAGACAGATGGGTGGATGGAGATACGTATATAGGTAGATAGAAATAGGTAGCTAGATAGATACGTCAATAGGTAGATAGATAGATAAATAGACAAATAGGTAGATGAACATAGGTAGATAGATAGATACGCAGATAGTTAGATAGATAGGTACAGGTAGATAGATACGTAAATAGGTAGACAGATAGATAGAAAAATAGATAGATAGAAAGTCAGTGAGAGGCGTCCACCATCATCTTCCTTTCATGTTTCATATATATAATTATTAAGTACTTTATTTTAATTATTATTATTTTTTTTTATCATTTATATTACCTCCAGATTATTTAACTCAATATGGAAAAGAACTCTCGTAGCGAAGGGGTTAAGGAAGGCTAGAGTTGTAACCCCTTCACTGCGAAAATGTGTGTGTGTGTGTGTGTGTGTGTGTGTGTGCGCGTCATGGGTTGTTATGTTTACAGGCTTCAGTTCAGTCTCGTTAAAAGTTTGGCCATTTTTAGAAAAAGTCCAAGTAAAGGAGAATTTATGATTTTTGGGGGTATCTGGTAAAAAAAAAAATAAATAAATAAATTTCTTGTTATTTAGGACTCTATTAACATTTCTCATTTTATCTTTTATTGTATTTTACATTCTATTTTACGTTTTATTTTACATTTACTTCCTAACGCCTTTTCTTAAGCGATTTATTTGTTACATCTTACCCTCCTTTTCTATTTCATGTAAATCCTTCCAATGTCGTCATATTCTGCATAAGTACCTTACAAAATGTTATTAGCCTGTTATATACAAAAATAAATCGCTTAGGAGAAGGTGTTAGGGAGCTTCCTCAAACAGCGAAAATACGGGCCTTCGATCCCTCAGTAATTTTGTGCTAGGAATTAATGAACAAATATTGCACATTTCACGGCCGCTCTCCGATAATCAACCCGCTTTACGATAATCAGCGTAATTAGGCTTATCACTGCCCTGTACTATCATTAACGATATTTAATTACAGCAGTCTGAGTACACACACACACACACACACACACACACACACACACACACACACATTGCAGACTTCGTAACACCTTTCTCACGGCTACTTATTAAACCCATTATTCCCTGATATTATTTTTGTTATTCAGCATCAAAATTGGACGGATATTATGTATTCATCTGTGTCTGTCTGTCTGTGTACAAGGTATCCCCCAAAATTATCGGATTCAATGACATTTGGTGAACAGGTAGGCAGTGGGTCAAGAAAGAGCTGATTAGATTTTGAGGTGGATTTGGATGCAGGAAACAATCATTTTTATTGGCATTGGCGGAGGTATGCACGCTCTGAAAATGTGTAACAGGGCATACTAAGACCGTAGAATTAACTGACTGTAAAAGTATTAATCTGAAAGAAAAAGGGAATTACGTCCCCCCCCCCCCTGGCAGAGGTGTGTGTTCTCGAAGTGCTTTTTTACTTCGTACATTGTTAGCGTCGACCTAGTTTGCATTTATGTAAGTGGAAATGCGAGGTATAATGTACAGAATAAATCGCTGAGACAGAGTTGCTACTAAGTCCCCTACGCCAATTAAAATGCTGCTTTATCATATGCCCGGCTGGTGTTCCGAAAGTAAAAGAGAAATAAGCAAATGAAATAGTAAATAAATATCTTGTCAGTAATAATAATAATAATAATAATAATAGCAATAGTACAAGTACCTACTAGTAGTAGTAGTAACTAGAATGGCACTCAGTAAAGCCCATACCTCCGCCAACGCCCTATCTCGCAATGTTTAAGTTAAAAAAAAAAAAAAAAATCCTGGATTCTCACCTTTACCCGGATCTGCACCAAAATTTAATGGAGTGTATTCTGGGCCAAGGCCCATTGTTATACCAAGTTTCTTGGAAACTGGTCCAGTAGTTTTGTGGAATCTTGCTTACCAACCAACCAACCAACAAACGGACAGGGGTGAAAACATAACCTCCTTGCCGGAGGTAATAATAAAAATAATAATCCATCCATCATCCAATCCTACATTGCCCCTTGAGGAGCATAGGAGCCCGGGGCTAGGCAAGTTTGGTAATAATAATAATAATAACAACAACAACAGCAACAACAACTCCTTGCCTTCCGTTCCTCAAAATCCCCAGTTCTTCTAAGGAATTCACCAGTGCTGTAGACTTTCAGAGCATTCCTTGACTCCCTCCCCCCACCTCCCCACAGAAGAGGGCATAAGGTGTAATAAACAAAATAAATCGCTTAGGAAAAGGTGTTAGGGAGTCGGCTAGGAATACCAGCAACACCAGCCTCGAAATTAGGTGGTTATATAAGTTGCTTCTGAGGATATTTTCTTCAGCGATTTATTTTGAGCATTACACACACACACACACACACACACACACACACACACACACACACCAGCATTCCTCACCCTAAGTCACGTTAAGCTACAGAATCTCAAAACTATCTCACACTTCCTACAGACATTTTTTTTTCTTTACCTCTTTGATTAGTTTTCTGCAAAGTTATGTTCTAAATCTCTATTCAGTACAAAATACAGAAAGAAGGAGCATGCAGAAAGGGACACACACACACACACACACACACACACACACACACACACACACACACACACACACACACACACACACACACACACACACACACACACACACACACACACACACACACACACACACACACACACACACACACACACACAGAACGAAGGAAAACAGTACACCCCGCGTTAGAGCAAGCACGTGTAATTATTGTACCTACTCCTCTGAAAGAGAATGCGATTATTTTTAATAAAGCTAGCCTATACAGTGTACGAGTACAGTATATCGAGAGAGAGAGAGAGAGAGAGAGAGAGAGAGAGAGAGAGAGAGAGAGAGAGAAGCTTGTGATGTCAGTGTGGGGTACTTACCACCTCAGGCAACTTGGTCAGCAGAATTACCTGTGGGGCATACCAGTTGACTTTAGAAACAAAGGTAAAAGTACAGCCGAGGAAACGCCTTATACACCTGCCTGTCAGTTGGGACCTTTCTGCGTGAGACAACCACTAGTGAAGCAGTAGCCAGACACTCAAATGTCTGGTACACTGTGTGGGAGGGGAGAGGTGAAGGGAGGAGGAAGGCTGGGGGAGCTGATAGTTCCTACCCTCCCTCTTCCATCCCCATCCTTCTCACGCAGCTACCAGATAGATGAATGTTGGCTGCTGCTTCGCTACCACTTGTCTCACATATACTGTTTCGAAGTGGTGAGCCAGTGTATAACGCGGAACTTTACTCGGCTGTGCACTTAATCATTGACTGGTTATTTAGTAATAGTGACAACAGAGCTTCACGTCGAGAAGAAGTCGGGATGGTGATGATGATGGTGATGATGATGATGACAGAGCTTTCGGGGGAGAGATGTAGAAATTATGTTATTGATGATGATAGTTTTCTTGGGGGGGGGTAGAAATTATGATATTGATGATGATGATGATGGCAGAGTTTTCGGGGGGGGGGGGAGAAGTAGAAATTATGATATTGACGACGACGATGATGAAGGTGATGATGATGCTGATTATGATGATGTTAGGCTGTTGGGTGCGTAAGGTTATATAAACAAGAGGTAACCTGATCATTGTGGTACTGGATCTATAAACGGTATTAACACTCAGGCATCTCTGAAAATCGTCTGGTATTTGCTGGTTACTGTAGTTGGTTAGGAGGGGGTGTTGAAGGGGAGCTGGGGGAGGGGGAAAGGGGGGGGGACAAAATCAATAGACTGTTCTTACTGCTTAGATAATTAACAACAGAAAATGTACAGCTATAGACACACACACGAACCTAGGTGTTGGAATGACTGAAATATTGTGTGAGAGTCCAGATGCATTTAGTATACAGACAGACAGACAAATGTGTGTGTGGATATTGCAGAGGAGGTGAACGGAATGGTATTAGCAGAAGTATTAGGAGTATTAGAAGGGGTATTAGAAGTATTAGGAGCAGTAGAAGAAGTATTAGAAGAAGTATTAGGAGTATTAGAAGAAGTATTAGGAGTATTAGAAGAAGTATTAGTTGTATTAGAAGTATTAGGAGTATTAGAAGAAATATTAGTAGATTAGAAGTATTAGAAGAAGTATTAGCAGTATTAGAAGTATTAGGAGTATTAGAAGAAGTATTAGGAGTATTAGAAGAAGTATTAGGAGTATTAGTAGAAGTATTAGACGTATTAGGAGAAGAATTAGAAGGAATGTAGTGAAGTGATGAGGCCGTGTGGAATGAGTGGGAAATGAAACGTTACCAGCAGGGGTACAGGAGGAGAACTGATGGTGAGAATGAGAACTGGAGGATGAAGATGGAGATGACAAGGTACAGAGGAGTACATGGAGGAAGGCGGCTTGGATTGGCATGAAACTCTAGGTGCGTGGTGTTGGAAGGGCTTACAGGGATTATTTGTGGCGGCCAACCAGTATGAACTTAAAGATAAAAAAATTAACACTCATATTCTACTCCCCTTGCTCTTCTTCGTGACTAGGATGCCCCTCGCTCCCTCAACCCCTTGCGTTATCGTGGCGTTTTCATTCGAGTCTTACTATTTCCAGACTGGTATATTTAGCCATGGGGGGAGTAGTTCAGAGTAAGGCAGATAAAATACATTCATTGTTTATTCCCTCACTACAGTACCCGTCCTAAGATGAATAAAATCGTCCGGTGGTAACATGAATAACAAATAAACTGATTCATTAGGTTTAAAACTGATGCTGGAATTCTTTATCATGTATTTTCGTCCGTGAAGAAAGCTCCCTAACTTCTTTTCCTAAGCGATTTATTTTTGGATATTTTTCGTTAATATCCTTTGGAACGTCATACACACAGTGTTTGATGATACTAGGAAAGAGTTATGTAGCAGAAGAACGATATCACGGTGTAATATGCAAAATAAATCGTTTAGGAAGAGGTGACTGGGAGCTTCCTTAAGTGATGAGAATAAGGGGCTTGGCACGTCAGAACTAAGGTGCGCTGAACCGACCCCGTGCTTTCTTCCACCTTGCACAGTTGCCGACTATGTACACAAGTCTGACCCCCCTCCTGTGTGGAATATGATTATCTTGTGTTTATAAGGGGGCGAGGGAAGGAGGGCATACCACCCCAGCTCTTATAGGGTGGAGTCACAGGCCTCTCTTTTGTCTTCTCAGCTCCATCTCTGTATCTGACTGACCCGTTCTGTCTCTTTGCCGCAGTGTAGCTCCATTCTTCCTTCAGTCTGTTTGCCGCAGTGTAGCTCCATTCTCCCTTCAGTGACCATTTTATTGGATACAGTTCTGAGTTCTCGTGAATAAAATCTTTTAAGGATAAATCATTACTAAGTAGATTGAGTAATCAGGTATTTGACATATACTCACCTGTGCAAAACCTCTCTTAATTAAGGACTCCTAAAAAGATACTTCCAGAACTATAATGCCAGTATTCCTCTTGTAAACAGTCTTTGTGAAGTCTCGTCAGCATTCCTCTCCATTAAAGGTGGTCACACAGCACTAATTTCACTCCTTTATTGACTGCCTCAAGCAAGAGTTGTTGGGTATCGTAAGTTCCTCGTCTCCTCAGCTGGTCAGATTTGGAACCATCATCCTCACTGTGTCTTTCATCGATGACCCTTTATTATTCAAAACGCAGTGTGTCCAGGCGCCTACATATGAACGATTCTTGATTTTCTTTCTGTTTTGCTTGGTTTTCTCAGAAAGGGGAGACGCTGTACAGTCTTCTTTTGGTTACTTTCAGCACAGAGAAAAAAAATCGGTTCTACGAAGCACTTATACTATAGTTAATTCATTTTAACAAAGCGTGAAATTGCCGTCTCTCCTTCTTGATTGCTGGGGTATAACAAGAGATGAAATGTAGAATATGGTCCTACACACACACACACACACACACACACACACACACACACACACACACACACACACACACACACACACACACACACACACACACACACACACACACACACACACACACACACAATGGGATGGCAAAAATTCAGGGCCGCAGAATTGTTTTACTGTGCCACTGAGCAACGGGAAATAAGCTGTAAAAAGACAAGAATTTCCCACCGTATATCACGTGTGGTATGAAATATTTTTCGAATTCATTCCTACCGTAACACTTTTGCTAGATCAGGGGTGGGGAACGTCCGGTCTTCGGGCCGTATAAGGCCCGGAGACCATTTGATGAGGCCCGCAAGGCAATTCATAAATGCAATTTCATAACTCATGAACGAATATATATAGGTATATACTGTGTGTGTGTGTGTGTGTGTGTGTGTGTGTATATATATATATATATATATATATATATATATATATATATATATATATATATATACTGAGCTACAGTTGTGTTTAAGTTGATATTTTCTATGGCCAGCGAATGATTTTAAAAGTATCCTAATGTCCCTTAATAGAAGAAAGGTTCCCCACCCCTGTGCTAGATAATATACTTACCCTACCAACTCTCATCAATATAACACTACCCCAGCACTCAGTTACACACACACACACACACACACACACACACACACACACACACACACACACACACACACACACACACACACACACACACACACACACACACACACACACACACACACACACACACACACACACACGGATCTGCCATGACAATCCTTTGACTTCCATCCAACACAGAAACGTTTTTACAGGCCAGAAGCATGCCGACCCTGCAAACATTACCCTCATCACAGCCAGCGAGTCCTTCCCCCACCCCTCCCCAGCCCCTCTCCCCCTCCCCTTCCCCTTCCCCTCTCTCCCCACGCCCCCTTCCGTACCCACAAACCTTAGATGTGGCCGCCAACTTCCCCCTCTCCAGCTATTTTCTCCACCCCTCATTCCGCCACCCCCACCCTCCACCCCTTCATCCCCCCACCCAACCCCTCATTCCCCCACCCCCTCCCTTCATCCCCCACCGCCACCCTTCATCCCCCCACCCGCACCCCTTATTCCCCCACCCCACCTCTCTTCCCCCACCCCACCTTTCTTCCCCCAACCCAATTTTTCCCCGCTCACACCCCATGTTTCCCCCATCCCCGACCCTCATCCCTCCATCTCCACCCCTCATTCCCCCACCTACCCCTCATTCCCCACCTACCCCTCATTCCCCCACCTACCCCTCATTCCCCCACCTACCCCTCATTCCCCTGCCCCACACCCCAGATCCCCCCACCCCACCCCTCATTCCTGCACCCCACCCTCATCCTTTATACCTCCACCCTTTATCCCCCTCATAACCCCACCCGCCACCCCTCATTCCCCCCACCCACCACCTCCTCCCTCCCCCCCTTGACGTTGAAACATCCGCTTGATTCGTTTTAATTTCCTCAGTGTTTTTTCGGCCGGGTATTTTCTGTGCTGGGCCGTGTCAGCTTCGTTACACATTTTCCTGAGCGATTTATTCTGCCTGTTACGACTTAACGTCTTTCCTGAATATTTGTTATGTGTCAGTATCGGTATACAAGATGAAATTGAGGTGTAAAGAATAAACCGCTAAGGAAGAGGTGTTACGGAGTTTAAAGACAGCTAGAATATGTGATGCAAGGTGGTGGGGGGGATGCTGTGTGTGTGTGTGTGTGTGTGTGTGTGTGTGTGTGTGTGTGTGTGTGTGTGTGTGTGTAAGGCTCAGTACCCAGTACTGAGGTATACAGAGGATATTGGACCGGCTGTACTTCGGCCTTGGCCACTTAACGTCAACTCTCCACACTGCTCGATCTCTGGCAGCCTCCCTGTTGAGTCTTCCATCGCTTCGGTCACACTCTGTGACATCATCCAAGGTCTTTTTCGGTCTGTTTCTCGCAGCCCTATCCCAATCGTTCACACTTCTCACCCAGCTGTCATCCTTCATCCTCTCCACATGTCCAGACCATCTCAACCTACTCCTCCTCATCACAGCACCAATATACTCCAGTCCCATCCTTCCTCTCAACTCTTCCATCGTCAGCCTAGCCCCCCCTCCCACCCAAGTGTCCCATTCAGTGACGCGCTGCACATCCACCTAATCACTGTCATTTCTATACATTTGAGTCTGCGAATATCCTCTGCCTGCAAATTTAGAATGATTAGATTATTGTTCGCGTACCTTAACCTGTCAGATTCTCGTCCTTTGGCGGCTTTTTATCCTATTCAGTATCCTTTCAGTCAACATCCTGCTCCACCACCATCACCACAACCACCACCATCACCACAAC
>NC_137052.1:18042757-18097757 GCF_032717465.1 Coenobita brevimanus | reverse complement strand
ATCAGTACCCTCCTTTGGTCTTCTTCGTGACTAACATCGATACCTTCCTTAGGTCTTCTTCGTGACTAGCATCAATTCGCCCTCTGGTCTTCTTCGCGACTAGCATCATTCCCCCCTTTGGTCTTCGTGACTAGCATCAATACCCTCCTTTGGTCTTCGTGACTAGCATCAGTTCCTCCCTTTGCTCTTCTTCGTGACTAGCATCAATTACTAACATCATATTCTAGTGCTAGTCTCTTGTTACAACTCATCATTCAGGATGGAGACATGGCAATTGTAGGTCATGTTAAGGTGAAAGGACTAATTAAACATTCACACATCAGTTGCACACCTTGACCTGTTAGCTAATCTTACCCTTTGACTAATCTTACCTGTTGACTGATCATACCTGTTGACTAATCACCTGTTGACCAGTCTTACCTGCTGACTAATCTTCCCTGGTAACATTTTACCTGGTGACTAATCTTACCTGTTGACTAATCTTACCTCTTGATTAATCTTACCTGTTTATTAATCTTGCCTGTTGACTAATCTTATCTGTTTATTAATCTTACCTGTTGACTGATTTTACCTGTTGACTAATCTTACCTGTTGATTAATCTTACCTATTCTGTCCACAGGTAGGTCTACTGTGCTGGTTGGCTGAGGTGGTGAGTACCCCATAATGACTTCACAAAGTTTCTCTCTCTCTCTCTCTCTCTCTCTCTCTCTCTCTCTGTCCACCCTAACTCTAGCTATTGTCTCTCACTCTAACTCTTACTTATAAAAAATCCTAACCAATTTCCACCATATATAAGTCTCCATAACAATTAACTACTACTGTACATATATATTTTTTTCACTGTCATTTTACCATTTACTGAAATTTGACTTTGAAGTGGTTAATGGCCGTATGAGTAAAAACGTACACAGACAATCTTATATATGTTTGAAACTTTGGAAAATTTATAGATACAAAATACAAAAACAGATAAATAAAATAATGAAACACTAATTATGTGTTGGAGAAACGTAAACAGCAGAATATACACCATACTTTTTTTTTTTAAATGAAGGAAGAAGGAACCAAAGGCCATAAGCCCACAAGATTGCTTCCCCAAAGAAAAAACTTACTGTACCAAACCGTAAAAATGGAGGAAAGGGTGCAAAAGGTACCAGTAAATCGCCTTATATCTCCTTCAGGTATATCTTCGTTTAAATCCTACAGGGTCTTAAGGGGATTTAGAAGAAGCAGAAGAGAAATCAGACTTTACTTGCGTTAACCGGATCTCATTGCGTTTCACCTGAACATGGATTTATGAAACACGGTCACGTTATTGCAAGTCAGTGTTAATTACAGGTGTGCGGTGTTATATGTGGATTTATGTGTCTGTCTGCTTGTTTGTTTGTCTTTCTATCTGTCTGCGTCTATCTTAATATGTGTGTGTGTGTGTGTGTGTGTGTGTGTGTGTGTGTGACTACATGTGTTCGTGTGTGTGCTTATGCGTCTGTGTGTACCGTATATATGTATTTATGTATCAAACTGTATATTTGTGTGTGTGTGTGTGTGTGTGTGTGTGTGTGTGTGTGTGTGTGTGTGTGTGTGTGTGTGTGTGTGTGTGTGTGTGTGTGTGTGTGTATCCTACTCAGTGCACACGCCAGTCAGTGGCCATTTGTCTGTTTCACGTCGCCTCGTCTTGTGAAGGATGGTCACGGCAAAACTGTCTGCTGGTATTTCTGTATGTCCTCAGTAACACACACACACACACACACACACACACACACACACACACACACACACACACACACACACACACACACACACACACACACACACACACACACACACACACACACACACACACACACACTTCTGTTTTGTCCCACCACCTCACTCTTGGTTAACCACTTCAGCATTCTACTGAAGCTGGTGCCTGACGATTTTTAGATGCAGGAGGCTCTCTAGAAGTGGCCGTGTCCGTCTGTCACCCACTAACATTTTTCGGAAGGAAGTGCTTTATGCCCTTAACCTTTAGCCACTTAGCGATATTCCATTCGATCTCCACAGCTAAGAGATGAGCCTTAAGGTTTTGAAAGATGGCAGCTGATTGCTTGTCCGAGTGCATTCATTATTAACGATGTATTTTGAATTATTTTTATTATTAGGGTTGCAATAACCGTTTGACGATAAGATGGCCCAAATAAAATATTGTGTGTAGTTATTTGAATAGACTAATTTAAAAAACGGAGCCTTACAGAGTTGATCAGATGGTCTAGACACGTTTGAAATTTTGAATTCTTGAGACAAATCAAAACACATTCAGGAAAAGTTTTACGAGTGCCTTACTTCCCCTCCCCCCCAGTGTTCAGGCAATTAAAGTAAATTACGTCCTTACTGCGATATTTTGTAAGATCTAACATAGCAAAACAGGAATTCCAATAAAAATAACTGGCAGACATGGGTGAAGAAGCTATATGTCGCACTCACTTTTAATTATCCCACAGCGCATACCTTGTCGCAGCTCTGTTGTAATTTGTAACTAGATATTCGATATTAAATAGACAGAAAACTTACTGATGATGTGATGGTAGAGAGCATAATGCAATGTGATGCGACAGTAAAACGCTTAAACATATTGGAATATTCGTCTGCTTCGCCAGGGGGAACATTCCACGACCTGCCTATCCCCCTCCCCACTCATATGTGCTAGGGTAGATTTTACAGACTATCGCAGTACTGGCAATTTACCTTGACTTGCCTGGACATGAGAAAAAAATCAAGGTGCTCGTAAACCTCTGCTTAGACATGTTTTGATTTGTCCCGAAAATTAAAATGATCAAATTTGTCTAGACCATCTGATAAACTTTGTAAGGCCTCGTTTTTAGCTTAATCTATACAAATAACTATATGTAATATTTTATTTGGGGAATCTTATCGTCAAGCGGCTATTGTAACCCTTATAATAAAAATAATTTAAAATGTATCGTTGATAATGAATGCACTCGGACAACCAATCAGCTGCCACCTTTCAAAAGCTTAAGGCTTGTCTATCAGAGTCGATCGAATAAGCTATAGTGCCCTGAAGCTCCCGCATCTCTTGTTCTTCTGTACTTGTTTCAGCGTAGAGTAAGTTACGGGACCATGAGCTCATTAACCTGGCCATACCTGCAATACAATACTAGAGTTGTCCCGTCCATGAAGAGGTTAAGTAGGTGAGTTCAGTATTAATTAACTCTAGGAAGCTAAGCGGTGACCCTCGTAACCACCCAGCCACAGGTGCGCTACGGACACCTGAGTCAAATTAGGGACCCGGGTGCTGTTGTCTGGGGGTAGGTGCTTGTGTGTGTGTGTGTGTGTGTGAGAGAGAGAGAGAGAGAGTGGTGTGTTTGTGGTTGTTTAGTTGAAGTGGTGATTGTGTGCGTGTGTTTGTGTGTGACTGGTGTATGTGTGTGGTTGTTTGATGGTGTGTGTGTGTGAGTGGTGTATGTTTGTGGTTGTTTGATGGTGTGTGTGTGACTGGTGTATGTTTGTGGTTGTTTGATGGTGTGTGTGTGTGTGTGTGTGTGTGTGTGTGTGTGTGTGTGTGTGTGTGTTATTGTCTGGGCTCCAACGTTATGGTGTGGGCTGCTTATATGGAACTGATTGCGTTGTAATGAATGTGTTTGTGTTTGCGTTGTGTTGTGATGTGCCGTGGTGTCCTGTGTTGTGTTGTGGTGTGTTGCTTGTGGCGTACTGTGGTGTAGATGTGCAAGGATGGATGTGTTTGTGTTGCGTAGGTGGATTGGTGTTGTGTTGTGAGGGAGGGTAGAGGAACGTGTGTATGGTCGATTAGTGACTGTGTGTGTGTGTGTGTGTGTGTGTTTGATCAACTTATGCTGTGATGTGGTGAACGTGTGGTGTATTGTATGATGTGTAGTGAATGTTCTGGTGTGTGTGTGTGTGTGTGTGTTGTGGTGCAGTATATTTATGATGTTGAGGTGTGTACTGTGTGTTGTGGTGTTGAGTAGCATGTGGTGTGATACAGTTGTGATGTGGTGTGGTGTATGCTTCATGTGGTGCGGTATGTGTTGCTCTGAGAATGTGTTGTTTAGTGTATGTTGTGATGGTGTGTATGTTGTGTCTCAGGCAAGGTGTAGTGGTAAGTGCATTATGGTGCTGGTGTTATGGTGCTATGACGGACGAGCTGATATGAAGGTGCGTCGTATACGTGTGTTTTGGTGGCCATTGAGGTGTTCCATTAAGAGACAGGTGTAATTTTAGTCGCTCCTTCACAACACAACTCCCTCGCCATAAAATTAGTGATGGATTGGTACACGAAAATAAAATGGAATGTTAGATAGATGAATATTTTACCTTATTCTGTGGTGTTTGCTGCGAGTAATGAAAGTGTGTGTGTGTGTGTGTGTGTGTGTGTGTGTGTGTGTGTGTGTGTGGAAGTAGACATGATTATTTTCAGTCACAACCCTGTAGGGGAAGGTGGTGGCAGAGTCGGTAGAGAGGTGGCCTGCAGTCCTAATGGGCCCAGGTTCAAATCCCGTGTGGAATTAGTCAGTGAGCAGCGAAGGTAAATTGTGCCAGTCTCGTGTGGAATTTGTCTGTGAGCAGCAAAAGTTATGAAGAGAAATGTGCTCGGTTAAATTTGCATCCTTCATAACGTGTTACAGTAAAATGCTGAAAGTGTAGTATATATATATGTATGTATGTGACCTACCATGGTTTTAGTAGTTGGAGTAAATTGCTGTCTTTATTCCTCGTCATACCCTCACTATCTGTCACTACAGCAATTTTCACATTCATTTTCTCGTTCTACACTGAAGCCTCTATGCCCCATGCGCGAAGTACTGGGTAGGGGCTGGCCACTTCCCCAGGAACCGTAAACACTGCTTGAACATGTACAGTACAGTTGAGCTACCCGCCAATATTACTGGAGTGCAAGTCCATCGTTACAACACATCCCCACAAAATACATTTGTACCTGGATACATGCATGGTTACCCTCGTAAAATCTTTTGATACATCACTTTACCACCGCAACGACAGAGTGGTTAGCAGTGCTCGCTGCGTAGCTGCTGACCCAACAGTGGCAGCGTTGGAATCCTGGTGAGGAGAAATGGCGTCAGTTGGCTCAGGTGTCAATCCACCCACGACAGACTGATGGAATAGAGTACCTAGCGAAGCACCCAGGGGAGGTAACTGCGGTAACTTGAATAATTTGGCCTTGTATCCCAGGAGGGTGTGTCAACGACCTGCCACAGGCTTAAAGGCTTAAGTTACGAAGATGAGAGGCACGACTAAGCGCCTCATGAGGTCTGCTCCATCTTTACCTTATATCTATATCGATTTAAAATGCTGTGTTCCCACAACCCCTTACTAGTCCACACATTACCTTAGCAGCCACCACCATCTCCTCTTGGATCAGCACGTTACCCTCCATCATACTGTTTTTCTCTTCATTCCTCGTACTACCACTCCAATGTCCTCCACCTTGCCCTACCCTCTCCACCCAGCCACTACCCTCTCTACACTGACACTGCCCTCTCCAACCTGACACTCCCGTCTCCAACCTGACACTCCCGTCTCCATTCTGCCGCTGCCCTCTCCATTCTGCCGCTGCCCTCTCCACCCTGCCATTGCCCTCTCCACCTTGCTACTGCCCTCTCCACCCTGCCACTCCCCTCTCCATTCTGCCACTGCCCTCTCCACCCTGCCATACCCCCTGCCACTCCCCTCTCCACACTGCCACTCCCCCTTCCACCCTGACACAGCCCTCTCCACCCCGCCATACCCCTTGCCGCTCCCCTCTCCAACCTGCCACTCTCCATCCTGACGCTGCCTTCCACCCTGCCCTTGCCCTCTCCACCCTGCCACTGCCCTTCTACTCTTCTTTCCAACCACAGTCATCTTTCAACTCCACTTCCTCAATCTTCTCCACCCCACCAGAGCTCTGACCCTCCCACCACAGCTCTGACCCTCCCACCACAGCTCTCTCCTCTCCACCACAGCTCACTCCACCCCACCACAGCTCTCTCCTTCCCACCACAGCTCTCTCCATTCCACCACAGCTCTATCCTCACCACCACAGCATTCTCCACCCCACCACAGCTCTCTCCTCCTCACCACAGCTTTCTCCACTCCACCACAGCTCTCTCCACCCTTCCACAGCTCTCTACTCCCCACCACAGCTTTCTCCACCCCACCACAGATCACTCCATCTCACCTGCTCCCCACCACTCATTGCTTCATTACCCTCATCATGCAGGCACCCTGGGTTGAGCCTCTGACATGCAAATATCGTTAGGTCTTTACCCGGAGCATCAGACCAGCAGTTTTACCCTTGATGTCGAACTGATCCCACTAATGCGGTTACCGGGCCGGCCTCTCAACCCGCTTCACGCCCGCAGTACACAACCCCGGCCAAATTGAGAGTATATTTAGAGACTCAGAGGCCGGGCAGCTCGTTAATGTCACTAGGTACGATCGGAGAAACAGTCTTCCAAGCTCCGACTGAAGAACATTGACAGTTGGCGAAATACAGTGAAAACTCTATCCGTACCAGCGCGTTTTTCAGATGCTTCGATTTTTCCGCCATGTATTCGTCAAATTTTTGGAAAGATAATTGTGTCTGTGCCTGTACCTATGTATGTGATTAGGGCACGGAGTCGTAGTATAATGGTTCTCTCTCTCTCTCTCTCTCTCTCTCTCTCTCTCTCTCTCTCTCTCTCTCATGGATCAAAGGTCAGTGTTACATGACAAGAGCAACTTCAGTTTATCAGGTTCAGACCAAACTTGGTGGAAGGGGCGAGGGTAAGGCAACAACAAAGAGAGTTTTGATCTGATGCCAACCAAACTTTGTGACTGTTCCCAAAGAGTTATGTACATGAAAACTTATGAATATTGTGTGTTTGTGTGTGTGTGTGTGTGTGTGTGTGTGTGTGTTAATGCAAGGAAGAAGGAACCAAAGGCCTTAGAGGGGAAAGAACAAAGGGAATATGTATATAAAATTTAACACTGCCTGCCTGTTGAGTTCGGGATGTTTTTTTTTTCGTTATCATTGACATTCATTTATTATCATTCCGGTTATTGTTATTATTGTTGTTGTTATTGTCGTTGGTGTCATTATTAGTAATTATTATCATTACTGAGAGACAAGGTAACTCCCAGTGCGATGTTACAGTGAATGGAGAGAGAGAGGAATTGGTGAGAGTTCAAATACCTGGGTACAGTGATAGAAAAGAGAGGAAAATGTGCAAAAGAAGTGTAAAATAGAGTGACACAAGGAAGAAAAGCATGGTAGCTGTTGCAATGAAGGCCTTGATAAGAAACAGAGGCTTGAGTGTTGCAACTGCACGAGGCTTACATGAAGGAGTGTTAGTGTCAGCTTTAACATACAATATGGATGTGAGACTGTGGTGTGGCATGCAGATGAAAAGTCAAGAGTTAGAGCAGTGGAGATGGGACTGCTGAGGAATGTATGTGGAGTACAGAGAGTGGATAGGATACGAAATAGTGTGATTCGT
The DNA here is from genome assembly GCF_032717465.1 of Coenobita brevimanus. NCBI lineage: Eukaryota > Metazoa > Arthropoda > Malacostraca > Decapoda > Coenobitidae > Coenobita > Coenobita brevimanus. Next base: position 18,090,260 of record NC_137052.1, on the reverse strand, counting down.
GACAGATGTGGAGTGAGGAAGTCGGTGGACATCAGAATCGGAGAGAGTGTGCTGAGATTGTATGGTCATGTGGAGAGAATGGATAACAATAGAGTGGTGAAAAAGGTATATCTGAGCGAATTTGAAGGAGGGAGGAGGCGAGGTAGGCCAAGGAGAAGGTGGAGAGATATGGTGGATGAGTGTATGATGAAGAGAGGTATGGTTGTCAGTGAGGCTAGGGGACTGACAAGAGATCGAGGTGGGTGGATGAATATTGTGAGAAGTGCATGATCAGGGATTTGGCGGCCCTTTTTAACGTGGCAGCGTCCGGATTGACTCTGTCGGATACGTTTATGTGAGGCTACAAAACGCGATGAATGTTTTGGCGTATCCGATAGAGCCAGGATTCCTGGGGTCTGAATGATGAGTGAATGGAAGCGTGGCCCATTGGATTGGGCAAATTTGGGCTGTCTGGACATTGCTACTCCTCACCCTGCCCTAGGGTGGGAAAGGAGGTCCTGATGATGATGACGACGATGATGATTATTAATATTATTGTCATTATTATTATTATTATTATTATTGTTGTTGTTGTTGTTGTTGTTGTTATTATTACCATCATCATCATCATTACAATCCTTCTCCTCCTCCTCCTCGTCATCATCATCATTAGTAATAGTAGTATTGTGACTTATTTTTGTTATTGTTGTCACTATTACTCTTCCTGTTGTTCAGTAGCTAGGATACTCATTGTTATTCCGTTGAGATAGTGTAGGATGGTACATAATGCATGAGGCAGACGACAGGATCCGCCTATGACACTAACTTATCTTTACCTTACATTTACCGTACACTTACTTTATATTTACCTTATACTTATCTTACACTTGCTTTTCATTTACCTTATCTGTACCATATATTTACCTTATCCTTAACTATCTTTACCTTACTTTTACCTTATATCTACCTTACCTTACCTTTGCCTTTATTTCACTTATCTTTACCTTACCGTATATTTATATTTACCTTATACTTCTGTTCACGTTATATTTACCTGTCACCTAACTTGATGCATGCAGGACATATTTTAATACTGTCACTTAATGATAATAAAAAGTTAATTAACTAGTAAAGATATATATATTTTTTTACGTGTCCGACTCTGGGCAAAGGCTTCAGGGCCTGTTGCCAAGTTCCAGTGGTCCTCCTTGGGACCCAGTAGTCCTCCGACATCTCCACATGTCACAACATCGGCGCCAACACACACCATCCACACTGAATACATGCTAGGGCTGTCTCATACAGGACTAGTGTACTGGTATTTGCGGGGGTACTTTCATGACATGTCGGCGGGTCATCTGGTAGATCAGAAAAGTCTGCTTTTTAAGAAATTCAAATCCTTAAACTGTTCCCTGCCCCAGCCGAGACTGGCACAATTTACCTTTGCTGATCACTGACTAATTCCACACGAGACTGGCACAGAACCCCACCATTCCTGTGCCACACATCGTTCCAAGGTCCCCAGCAGTCTGACGACGGGCGTTAAGGCACGTCCTTAATTGATAGTGGATTAATTGAGCAACATACGAGAGACATACACCTCCTGTGACTCCAAGACGTGTATATAAGATTTACACACACACACACACACACACACACACACACACACACACACACACACACACACACACACACACACACACACACACACCACAGAGCATGGACAAGGCGACTCTAGGCTACTACTGCATTTAATGGAACCGCCGACGATTTTATTAAACTGATAGTGAGTCTGAGGAGCCAGAGTGAGTGATATCTAGTGAAAAAATCTTAAATGTTTACGTTTTTCCAGATGTTTATGATTATTCCGGATCGGTATTCCTTGGTCAGTCATTATGTTTACGGATTGAGGATGTTATTAGTAATTGTAGTGAGTTTAATCATGTTCCCTTTTCAGCCATCTTATCAACCTACATTGCAGCATTTACGAGTTAGCAGTCTTACCCTGAAGTATATTTTATGTGTTTTATGTATGGGATTTTTTTCAGTCATTTTTCCACCCGTCATTGCAGTAATTACGAGTTTGCAGTGTTGTCCTGTTCACAAGATTTTTATATATTTTCCGTATTAATTCAAACCGCAATATTGTGGTCAAAATATCACCACAAATTTCCCATATACGTGGCAGCAAAGCCTGTCAAACCTGGCGTGAAAAATTACAACTTATTAAGAGATTTTTCCTTCTGTTCTCTTTGTAAATGTAAGCTGGCCCGGGACTGATTAAATCCTTGTGTCTGGCGCTTTAGGCGGGAATGCAATTTTATACACGTCACTGCAGGATATACACGTCACTGCAGGATATACACGTCACTGCAGGATATACACGTCACTGCAGGATATACACGTCACTGCAGGATATACACGTCACTGCAGGATATACACGTCACTGCAGGATATACACCATTGTAGGATGTACACGTCACTGCAGGATATACACGTCACTGCAGGATATACACGACACTGCAGGATATACACGTCACTGCAGGATATACACGTCACTGCAGGATATACACCATTGTAGGATGTACACGTCACTGCAGGATATACACGTCACTGCAGGATATACACGTCACTGCAGGATATACACGTCACTGCAGGATATACACCATTGTAGGATGTACACGTCACTGCAGGATATACACGTCACTGCAGGATATACACGTCATTGCAGGATATACACCATTGTAGGATGTACACGTCACTGCAGGATATACACGACACTGCAGGATATACACGTCACTGCAGGATATACACGTCACTGCAGGATATACACGTCACTGCAGGATATACACGTCACTGCAGGATATACACGTCACTGCAGGATATACACGTCACTGCAGGATATACACGTCACTGCAGGATATACACGTCACTGCAGGATATACACGTCACTGCAGGATATACACCATTGTAGGATGTACACGTCACTGCAGGATATACACGTCACTGCAGGATATACACGTCACTGCAGGATATACACGTCACTGCAGGATATACACGTCACTGTAGGATGTACACGTCACTGCAGGATATACACGTCACTGCAGGATATACACGTCACTGCAGGATATACACGTCACTGCAGGATATACACGTCACTGCAGGATATACACGTCACTGCAGGATATACACGTCACTGCAGGATATGCACGTCACTGCGGGATATAATTAGATGACAGTAATGTAGGTGGGTAGGCTTTGTGTCAGGAATCCATCATTTCTTAGAGTTGAGATACAGACCAGACATTTTTCTCTTTATATCCGTTTTGTGAGCTAAGTTTGTGCATAGAATTGTTTAGACCTTGGCTGCTATTCTCGGCTGGCAAGGAAGCTCACTAACACCTTTTCCTCAGCGACTTATTTTTGGATATGGCTGGTGAATTTCCTTTTGTACGTTGTTTATGCAGAGTATGCCAATGTTGGAAGGATTTATGTAACACAGAATTGGACAATGTGGAGTAATAAGCAAAATAAATCGCTGAGGAAAAGGTTAATACACAGAGAGAGAGAGAGAGGGGGGGGGGTGATAGTTATGAACAGTTCCAGTTGATTTGTTATCTATCTACAGCCAGACGTCATGATCCCGTAAGGGGTGGCCGTTTGTCTTTGAGTTAGTATTACGGGGAGGGGCACTAACCCTCCGCCGATCCACTTGTTGACACACAGGGAACACGTATGGATTGGGTATATAGGTACCACCCAGCATTGTAAATGGTTTCCTGGCTTACGGGAAACCATTAGGCTTGTCACTCAGTGTAAAGCCACCTGAAAAGGAAAGGAGAGTAATAAAAAGTGACAGGAAAGATGAGAGAAATAGGAAGAGAGGAGGACAGACGCAGAAAAAGAATAGGGCCAAGGAAGAAATAAGCAGCAGTACATCGAGTTGGTGGATAATGGTCGCCACCACCTGTCACCTACTGGTGCTTCGTATCTTAAAATGCTTAAATTCTCCTAAATCAGTGGGTAGCCTAACTCCTTCACAGCGTTTAAATACTGGGGATTTGTTAACGCGTCCCAGTGTGGTTTGTGGGTGTGACAGGAGACTAGGTTTGCAACTGGAAGTAAAATACGATGCTGCTGAATGGAGGTTGCAGTGTCTTCTAGGGAACTTCGATATTCATGTGATGGTTGTCTGCGAGAAATGTGAAGGCAATGCATTTTAGAGTAGCATCGGAGGTTTCGTAACACCTCTTCCTAAGCGACTTATTTTACATGTGACGCATTATATTTTCTTGCATGTTATTTATATAGCTTTAATGTCAACATAGTTTGCATAAGTGTCTGCAAGGGAATATTGAGGTGTAATGTGCAGAATTAATCGCCACGGAAGAGGTGTTACGGGATGGGATGGAAATGTAGACTGCGATGGTATATAATGCCTTAGACCGAGGACATATATTTTTTTTGTCTTTTGATGTCTCCAAGTGATTTTATTCTGTTCAGAAGATTTTCCATATTGGAGTGAGTAGACAGAAGGAGGGAAGAGGAACATTGCGCTCATTCCTTCCTAGCATTACCTGCACCAATTTCTTTCTTTGTTAAGGAATGCACACTGAAAAAGGGCAGTACATCAGGCAACAGAGTTCTTTTCCAACATCTGAATCTAGTTTAAGTTTGCATCTGCCTTTTCCAAACATTTCAAAAGCCTTAATGATTGGCTAACACCTCTCTGTTTGATTATGAGGTAAAGATCATTGTCTTTCCCAGGTGTGATCTGCAACATGAGCCTCCTGAAGTATGCATTGGCGGTGCAGGGAATCGACAGTGGGTTCCACATAATAAGCCTTACGATCCTGATGTTGGCACTGGCTGCAACAGTGACAATCAGGGGAGACTTAGCAGCACTATCAGAGGGATTCGAATACAATACTAGACACTTCCTGGTTCAGATCCCTCCCCACCCCCTCACCATGCAGCAGCTGTGGCCAGCGCTCCGGAACCTGGTGACGTCAGCACTCCTTCACCATAACATCACATATAATGGCACCCTCAAGGGCGTGGTGGCCTTACGACAGTTTAGGGTGTCTGCGAATGAAAGTGTAAATAACTACTTTAAAAGCTGCAATTATTCTCTGCTTGAAACCAGGAATCTCTCAGTGCCTTCCAATACTTCAGTAGGACAAGCTTGGCAGTACAGCAGTGTGGGGATGGCGGCAACAGCTAAGGGACGCAGGTGTACATACCCACAAACCGGGTATAATATCTACTTGGGTGAATTACTGGCCGTTCCTCCGCCACAGCCGATTCCTCCACCACAGCCGATTCCTGCCACTCCTCAGCCACCGGGTCCAATGAGAAGGCCCATGACTTCACGGTGGGAGCCAAAATATGATCCCGACAGCTATCACCAGTCACTAGAGAATGCCATGAGTGACTTCCGTGGCCAGCATCAGGACGAGGGTGATACTCCACACTTCCAGTCGGCCGTACGAAAACCGAAACTCCTGCGTCATAAACATAATAGATTTAGGAAAGGGAGATCTAGATTTTGGAAAAGGAGATCACTTTCACAACGTCCCAGATCTGCACTCCGAAGACCACCCCCTCAGCACTGTCTATCTGGAAGCTTCGCATGCCCTCCTACACTTATGCCACCTGTAAATATGGCACAAACACCTACACTTATGCCACCTGTAAATATGACACAAACACCTGCACTTCGGCCGCCTGAAAACACGAAAGCACCATCTACACTCAAGCCACCTGCAGAAATGAGACCACCACCTCGAAACCAAAGATCTCTCCCCATAGTTGAGCCACCTGTAAGCACTGAACCTCAGCCTTCAGACATGACACCTTCCCCCATAGAACCACCTGTAATCGTGAGTCCTCCCCCTTCAGTAACGACACTTCCCCCTATAAATAATGAATTTTCATATATGACACCTGTGACTAGGCCTATACGTCAGTTACCCAGATACCGTAGACCAATCCCTATACTGAACCCACCCACAACCACAAACCCTCACCACCAGCCCCCAGGCCCCACCCAGCGGCCTGTACTACCCACGCAGAAACCCGTGCAGTCTGGCTGGGTGGCGACTGATGCTGTACTGAAGGATGGACTTCATGCCCTGAGGGAGCTGGAGAAGCATGAGTGGGTGGATAACAGGACTGTCACTTTGCTGTTGACCCTGGGTTTGGTGGAGCCAGGATCTGCCACCGCCACAATCATCACCATCATCTTTGAGAACTTTGGGGATACGCGTTCTGATCCCCTGTGGTGGACCTCTCATTCGATTGCAGCAGTGGACTTCAATCAGCGTCATACTTGTTTCTTGTTTATCGTGATATTTTTAGCTTTGCAAGTGATAGTGACTTTGATGGAAGTGAATTTCTCTTTTAGCCATGCCTACCTGGAATGCCTTAAAGGGAGACTGAAGTATGTGTTATGGGATGCCTTTACTGTCACCACCCTCCTTAATATGATTATCCTGGGTCTTACTGTCAGTCTGTTCACCAACGGCCAAATCATGGCCAGCATAACCCAACAGCAGCAAGACAAAGTCACCGTTGCCTTCAAAGAGACATTTGGTCCAGAACCGGAGATAAAGAATGACTCTGTAATTTATGATAAGTACTACCACGTTCGGATGAAGGACAAATTTGCAAAGGATGTCATTAGAATTCCACTGTCAATGAGGCGTCCACTGTCAATGAGGCGCCCCGATGTACCGGTACCGGGTCCACACCAACACGGCATGGGTATGGGGATGGGCCCTGGCAGCACCGTGCTAAGAGAGGAAACCAAGCCACGTCTGCCGTCGCCAGTGTGGGACCCAGAATATAGAGTGGAACTCCTGAGATTGAATTTAATTGAGATTATGCACCTGGAGAGCGCATGCCTTAAATTACTGGTCAGAGTGGTGTTCCTTGGTGTAGTCAAACTGTTCACCTTAAGGACAAACAATAAGATGCTAAAGAGGCTCCAGTGTGGTACTCCAAGGGTGTTGGTGAATCTGGTGTGCCTCGGAGGACTGGTGCTGCTGACTGAACACCTCACCCACCAGGACACACTGCCGCACATCATCACCACAGCCTTCAACTTTGATTTCTTACACCAGGGTGGAGAGAATGACTATGGACTCGATCTCGCCGGACATACCAGCCACGACAGCAACACCACCGCTCATGACCACAAGTTCACAGGGCATGATCAACCCACCCAACAGAACCAAAGCGACCTCAGCAATGACAGTCAGCACAATCTCACAGGCCATAGCCAGGATCGCACCAGCCATAATAACCACACGCCCACCACTCAGGAGCAGAATAATCACACTAACCAAGCCGAGGATCACACCAGACACAGGCGCAACATCACCAGTCATCCCAACCATACTACTGACAGTCACCATAACCTCACCATGCACGATCATCACAACCTCACCAGTCACCATAACCTCATCACGCCCCTAGAGTCCCCACCCTCCCCCATCGCCCAGCCGGTTATTTCCTTGCTACTTGTTGTGACATTTGTGGCTAATATTTTTGCATTTCGAAGGGCTATGGACGTCTAACCCCTTCATATAATTGCAGTATCCAGGTGATTTCATTTCGACTTATGATTTTTTATTTTATTTTATTTATTTATTTATTATTATTATTATTATTATTATTTTTTTTTTTTAGGAGGATCAGGTGTAGCCTTCATTAATCCCGTCGGGGCAGAGAGATCTTTCGCAAGTTGAATAAAATTGTCGTGGCAAGAGTTAGCTTAACCAAAATATCATTGTGATGCAGGAGCTAGTACACACACACACACACACACACACACACACACACACACACACACACACACACACACACACACACACACACACACACACACAGAGTCATCCACTAGTTTTATTTATTTTGTAAGCCAGCGGAATGTATTTATTAAGTTTTATATATTTACGTGTGTGTAGATGTTTTGAATGTTTATACCTTAATTGCTCTAGTTTTTGTTTATTTCAGTTTCATGCATTTTGTTTTGTAAGGTGATATACCCGATACAGTGTGGTCTGTAGAATATTTGGTTCTCTGATCTGTAGGGTGAAATTTTCCCTACGTGTCAGCAAGTGGGTTGGCGGAGGGTTAGTGCCCCTCCCCGTAAAACAGCTACCGGTAATTCAAAGACAGACGACCACGCCTTACGAGATTATGTTCTCTGGCTGTAGATAGATATATAGATAGCTAGATAAATAGATAGATAGATAGATAGATGTCACAGAGCGTGGGATATATAATGACTTAAAAACAGCTCCTTGTATCACTTGGTGTGTGTTAAAAAAGAGGTGGAGTTTCCTTCTGTATTTGCAAGCAGAACATTTGGCTGTTTTCTAAGTGGCTTTGAAGATTTCGTAACGCCTCTTCCTTAGTGATTTGTTGTGCACATTACACCTTGGAAATCACTTGTAAGTTTTTGAAGCAAAGTGAGTGGGTAGTGATGATAGTAGTAGCCCCAGGTTCATCTGAAATACGCAGTGGGCTACGGGCCCCTCAGTAGTTCATCATCCTTGTGGGAGATGGGGAAGTAGCTGAGGGACGTTTGTATAACCAGGAAGTTGAGCCACCAGGTTATATTGGTGCCACCACATGTAGGCGCCCCTCTCCAAGACCATATAAATAGTATACAGTAGAGTGTTAAGGTGTAACGTACAAAATTAATCTCAAAGGATGAGGTGCCACGAGGTCTCCAGTGACAACAAGAATTTGCTCATCTATCTAGCTATTGCCAGACGCCTTAATCTCGTACGGGGGAGGCCACAAACAAATCGCCTCCATGTCGCCTTGTCCCCCGCCATTTCACTGTCCTCCCCCCCAGCTCACACACCGTCTCTCTCAGATACCTCTCCATTCCATCCCTCCATCTCATCCTCGGCCTCCCCCTCCACCTCACTTACAGACACTCCTCGATAGTCTCTCGCTCTCCATCCTCTCCACATATCCAAACCACCTCAGCGTATTTCTCCCAATGCTTTGTATCACATCCACATCCAGACCACAACGCACCTTCACTTCGTCATTTGTCAGTCTGTCTCTTCATGTGACTCCACATGTCTCTCTCAAATAACTCATTTCCACTACTCTCTTTTTTGACTTGTGTCCTTCCAACAAGGTTCAAGCTTCATTTCATACGTTAGAATTGGTATCACAATACTGGCATGGAGCGACTTTTTTACTTCCCTGCTCACGTCCCTATTTCTTATCACTGCTTTCAAAGAACCAGTAACCTTTCTTCCTTGTTGTACCATTTCAAACAGTTCATTCTCCAAAGTTCCACACTTACTCATCACACTACCTAAGTACTTAAATGCGTTCACATTTTCCATTTCCATATCATCCAACCTCACTGTACATTCATTGATTTCATTTCTCTCAGAGACACGAATATCGTGCTGGATATAAGCATCGAAGAAGAAATTGGTGTTTGGAAAGTGCCAGATGCATAATTTCCATGTATATGTGATAAGAAGGAAAAATAAAGTTTTGAAAGGATGATTATCGTCTTTGTACTTAAGAGTTAATATCTGTTGGTTAGGTAAGCAGTATACCTCCATTTTTTTTTTTTTTTTTTTTTTTTTTTTTTTTAAGCTGGTAAGTATCTACATTCAATTTCTTACCGTCTTAGTAACGACACTACTACTCAAGGTCTTGATATAGTGCCGTATGTGTGTGTGTGTGTGTGTGTGTGTGTGTGTGTGTGCAGTAGCTGTCATTCACGGTACTAAGCTAAGCAGTTTGCTGAAAAGAAAAAATAGGAGAGAGAGGCAGATTTGGCAGGGAGAGAGAGTAGTAGCACAACGAGGCAGCAGTGCACACACACACACACACACACACACACACACACACACACACACACACACACACACACACACACACACACACACACACACACACACACACACACACACACACACACACACACACACACACACACACCGCTCGCTGGTGAAGTGGTAACGTTCTCGCTTGCCAACTGGTGGACGGGAGTTCGTGCCTCGCTCAGGTTGCGAAAAGTTTCACTGACGAAGTGGGTGGTTACTGTCCCCCTCGAGCAAGGGGACGGGTGTGTGCGTGTGTGAAAGGTCACAGCCTTGCCTTTAGATCGGACTATATGAGCTTTCAGCTCCCTCCCGGGAGGGTAAAAGCTGACGATCACGACTATCAAGTGATCCTGACCCGGTGAATTAATTAAATTACACACACACACACACACACACACACACACACACACACACACACACACACACACACACACACTCTCTCTCTCTCTCTCTCTCTCTCTCTCTCTCTGTGGTTTTACCCGTGTGTGTGTGTGTGTGTGTGATGCTCAGAATAAATCGCTGAAGAAAATATCCTCAGAAGCAACTTATATAACCACCTAATTTCGAGGCTGATGTTGCTGGTATTCTTGGCCGACTCCCTAACGCCTTTCCCTTAGCAATTTATTTTGTTTATAACACTTTACTGTGTTACACAAATTCATCCAATATCGCCATAATTAGATAACGTACAAAAGGATATTAACCAGCCACGCCTCAAAAATAAATCGCTAAGGAAGTGGTGTTAGGGAATACCAGCCCAGGTGTAAATTAGCAGTCTCCTTCAGGTAGTATTTCTTCCCACTACTTCCTTCCTTCCTTAGACCTCCAGAACCTGCATTTATGTTTTTCCTGCCAACTGGCGATTAATTTTATCAGGAGAGGTGGATTTATTTCTCAGGGGAGTCGGTGGTGCATGGGTTAGCGCGTCGATACACAAGCCGGTCAGACTGGCGGCCTCAGTTTGTTTCCCCTTTTGTCCCTCTTCACTCAACGGTATATTTGGGGATCTGGAAGAAACCTGACTACTGGACTGTGCGTATTTTTCTAGGCGATGATTTGGACTTGGAAAAAAATAATTACGTCATCAAGGGGATAATTTGGACTTGGAAGAAATTAATTTTGTCTTCTAGGGGATAATTAGGACTTAGAAAAAATTGATTACGTCATCTAAGGGATAATTAGGACTTGGAAAAATTAATTATGTCTTTTCCAAAATCTTGTTGAACAGAATAGAGCCGGAAATTGATAAAATTTTAAGAGAAGAACAAGTGGGATTTAGAAAGGGTCGATGTTGTAATGATCAGATTTTTATTGTAAGGCATCTAATGCAACAAGCTAATGAGATGAAAATGGCACTTAACATGTGTTTTGTGGATTTTGAAAAGGCGTTTGATAGTGTTTCACGTGGAGCTATGTTGAAAATTATGAGATTCTATGGTATACCAGAAAAGTTTGTAAATATTATTAGAAGCCTGCATGAAGGTACTTTTTGTAAGGTAATGGTGGGTGGTTCTTTGAGTGATCCATTTCAAGTTAGGTCAGGAGTGATTCAAGGAGGAGCTCTTTCGCCATTGTTGTTTGTTTTGGTTATGGATTATGTTATGAAAAAGGTTGTAAGGAGAACAGGTGCAGGAATTAACCGGAAAGAAAATAAGAAGCTGATGGATTTGGAATATGCTGATGATATTGTACTGATTTGCGGAAGTAGTTACGAGATGCAGAGGGTGCTTGATTGTCTGGTGGAGGAAGGAGAAAAAGTGGGATTGGTAATAAATTGTGGAAAGACTGAAATTATTAATATGAACGTGGAGAACCAAATCGATTGTGTAATTGGGAATAATGTGGTGAAGATTGTAGAAAACTTTAAATATCTGGGAACGATTGTATCATCTAATGGATCATTAAACAATGAAATTGAGGAGAGGATTAGACAGGCTTGGCGAGCTGTTGGAATGTTGAAATCTGTTTGGAATAATAATATGCTTTCGGTACATACTAAAGTGAAAATTTACAAGTCCATGGTTAGACCAATTTTAATTTACGGGCATGAGTCATGGTACAGTACAATTGCAACAGATCAGAAAGTATTAGGATTTGAAAATAAAATACTGAGAAGGATTCTTGGGGTAAAGTGGCAAGACAGAGTTGCAAATGAAAGAGTAAGGGATATTACGAGAGTGGAACCAGTTAATGAATATGTGAGACTGTCTCGCTGGAAGTGGCTGGGGCACATATACAGAAAAGAAGGTAGTTTAATACAGGATGTGCCAGAGTGGATTGCTAGAGGAAGAAGAGGTAGAGGTAGGCCGAGGGAAACCTGGTCGAGGACAATGAAAAAAGAAGCAGGAGAGGAGTGTTGGTGCGACCTGAAGGAGATGGCAAGAGACAAATATTGGTGGAGAGAGTTCATTGAGGCCCTATGCATCCCGTGGGGTGCCACAGGAAATGATTGATTGATTGATTGATTGATAGGGGATAATTAGGACTTGGAAAAAATTAATTACGTCTTCTAGGGGATAATTAGGACTTGGAAATTATTGATTAGGTGTTCTGGGGGATGATTTGTGCTTGGAAAAAATAGGTTACCTTTTCTGAGGGATAATTAGGACTTGGATAAATTAATTACCTTTTCTAGGGGATGCTTTGGACTTGGAAGAAATGGATTATCTGCCTTGATGACACGTGTACTTGATAGGCATAATTCGAAGCCCTCCCCCCCCTTTTTTCCAGTAAATCTTGCATCCCGGGAGATATCTTGTTTATTATTATTTTTTTTTTTTCCCTGTCGCCCCCACTCATTTTTTTTTCTCACCAGTCTTAATAAATTTTTCTTCTTCGCCCCAGTCTTAGTTTTTTTTTTTTTTTTTTTTCCCTCCAGGCTTAGTACATATATATTTTTTTCTTTCACCCCAAAGTTAGTAATCCTTCTCGTTCTTTCGCTGCAGTCTTAGTAAATTTTCCGGTTTCTTTCGCCCCAGTTTTAGTCATTTTTCTTTCTTTCGTCTCAGTCTTAGTAAATTTTCCTTTTCTTTCACGCCAGTCTTAGTAATTTTTTTTCTTCTTTTTTCGCCCCATTCTTAGTAAATTCTCCCTTTCTTTCGCCCCAGTCATGGTAAATTCTCCTTTTCTTTCGCCCCAGTCTTAGTAAATTATCTTCTTTAGTCATCTTTACTTTTTCGCCCCCAACATTATATTAAACTTAGCAGAGACTTATTTGTATATTTTTAAACAACCAAAATTTGCTGTAAGGTTAGGTTAGGTTGGTTGGTTGGATGGGTTGGGTTGGGTTGCGTTAGATTAGGTTAAGTTGGTTGGGTTTGGTTAGGTTAGGTTGGGTTGGGTTAGGTTACGTCTAGAGAGATTGCTTGTAGCCGTTAGTGTGTTAGTGATGTTATGTTAGGTGATGTTAGATTGTGCTTGATTGGATTCGGGTTTGTTTGGTTTATAATTTTAACTTTAAGGTAAGGCTGGGTTAGACTGCAATAGATTAGTGTGTGTAGTATTGTTACGTTTGGTGATGTTAGATTGTGTTTGGTTAGATGTGGGTTTGTTTGGTTAAGAATTTGTATTTCATGGGTGTTTTGTTAAAGTGAAAACAACGCGCTTTGGTCGCTTATTACAGAAAGAGAGAGAGAGAGAGAGAGAGAGAGAGAGAGAGAAGGAAAATGATTATGCACAAGGCTTTATGGCAATTTTTTGGTCTTTAGGCTGAATATATGAACTAAAAAAGGGAAAAAAATGCCTCCCTGACTAACACGGTTCCTCCCCCTTTACCTTTTACCTGGCGCTGCGACCCCCCCCCCCCTCCAGGAGCGTGTTTTTGGCATAACGAGACCCCTCCCGAGTCCCTTCACACAACACACACACACACACACACACACACACACACGAGAGAGAGAGAGAGAGAGGTACAACACACACACACACACACACACACACACACACACACACACACACACACACACACACGAGAGAGAGAGAGAGAGAGAGAGGTACAACACACACACACACACACACACACACACACACACACACACACACACACACACACACACACACGAGAGAGAGAGAGAGAGAGAGAGAGAGAGAGAGAGAGGCTGGTGTACATATGTGCTTATGACCAAACTTAGCAATACATAAGAGGTAAAGGAATGCCAAGGAACTGCAATTAGCGACGGTGTGTGGGCAGCGGAATTCCATCACGGTATTTGTCTTGGTTTATCATAGGAGGGAACTGGCCAACTCTTTGAATATAGTCGTGGTGGGTGAAAATCGAAGAGCCAGAGGTATGAGGTAGCGATGAGTCTCCTTGGTTGCTAGTGAGTAGTAACGGAGCAGAATCGAAAATAAATCGGTAAGGAAGAGGCACATAAGATTATAGTAACGGAGCAGAATCGAAAATAAATCGGTTAGGAAGAGGTACACGAATATAGTAACGGAACAGAATTGGAAATAAATCGGTAAGGAAGAGGCACACAAGAATATAATAACGGAGCAGAATCAGAAATAAATCGGGTACACAAGAATACAGTAACGGAGCAGAGTCGGAAATAAATCGGTAAGGAAGAGGTGTTACTAAGCTCCCAAACCGTACTGGAATACCGCACAAAGAGAATCATATATGGACAAAGAAACATACCAAGCCTCTCTCAGCCTGGGAATATTAGCCAACAGAGGGAAGTAAGAAGCAGAAGAGACGCAAGAAGTGCAGGTGACATCTTGGGAGACTCTTTGTAACTTTGGATTTGTCTTACATGGTTGTATTAAGATTAGGGAAGAGATCTCGTAATGAAGGGGTTAAGGGAGGTTGTGTGTAATTGTGCCTAAAGAAATCAAGTGATGGGGGAGAGAGAGAGAGAGTACTAAAAATATCAGTAAAGCTACCGTCCTTTATTTGAGAGAGAGAGAGAGAGAGAGAGAGAGAGAGAGAGAGAGAGAGAGTACTAAAACATATGAGTAAAGCTACCGTCCTTTATTTGAGAGAGAGAGAGAGAGAGAGAGAGAGTCATCGTACTAATTAACTGACATAATTATCAATAAAGCGAGGGTCCTTTAATTGAGAAAGAGAGAGAGAGAGAGAGAGAGAGAGAGAGAGAGAGAATCACACTGAAAAAAAGTGACGTAATTATCAGTAAAGCGAGGGGGTGTTCTTCATTTTTTCCTGTCGTCTCCCCACAAGTGTCAGTTTGTGTCACCATCAGTCATCCTTTTCATTCGCATTTTAGTACTTTTTATTTGATTTGCCCTCCCCTCAGCACACACACACACACACACACACACACACACACACACACACACACACACACACACACACACACATCTTTAAAATCGCGTACAGGGTGCATTGTGTGTGTTTATTTTTAACTCTCGCGCGTTTATTGTATGAGAGAGAGAGAGAGAGAGAGAGAGTTAAGCAGCCGTCACACCACAACACACCTCTTACATATCACTCTCGCGTCACATACAAACCTTCAGCATAACCTCAATAATAGATATCTAGGAGCGCCCTGTGGAAGTGATCAGTTACCCGCAGTTCATCGGGTCCACGTCCAGATGACACCTGCTCCACAACAACAATAATAATAACAACCAAAACAATAGTCAGTAGCTGCTGCACTGTTTACAAGTTGTTGGTATGATGAAAGAATTATAATGAGTTAACTCTTAGCTGCACAGGTGACAAGGATAAATTTCTCTGCGGATCCGTTACCCTTCACGACCAGCAAAACACTGCTTGAACCTGAGTAAAACACCTGCTTACCCTTGTCTGGCGTGTACTCGCCGGACGCTGCAATAAATACATAAAATCATACACAAATTTATCGTTCCATTCTTTGGTGAAGCTTTTTCAATACTTAATCACTCTGGGAAGTGTGTTTGGGTTCTATCACAAGACTGGGACTCAAGAG
Organism: Coenobita brevimanus; assembly: GCF_032717465.1. Taxonomy (NCBI): domain Eukaryota; kingdom Metazoa; phylum Arthropoda; class Malacostraca; order Decapoda; family Coenobitidae; genus Coenobita; species Coenobita brevimanus. The sequence goes on along the minus strand of NC_137052.1, from coordinate 18,074,500 downwards.
GTGTTGTTTGCAATTTTTATTAGGGTATATAATGAAGTGCATGGATAATTATGTCCGCGGTTCTACATAGAGTATGTGGCAGGTGGTGGCGACCATCATCCACACACTTGATATAGTGCTGCCTACTTCATATATCATCCCCATCATTCTTTTTCTGTGTCAGCCCTCCACTCTTCTTGATTCTCCCATTTTTCCTGTCACTTTTTATTACTCTTCTTTCTTTTTCAGATGGCATTACATTGAGTGATAAGCCAAATGGTTTTCTGTATGCCAGGAAACCATTTACAGCGCTGGGTGGTAACCGTATAACCAACTTAATATATGTTCCATACGTGTCACCAAGTGGGTTGGCGGAGGGTTAGTGCCCCTCCCAGTAAAACAACTAACATAGACAAAAGGCCACCCCTAATGGGATTGTGGCGTCTGGCTGTAGATACATAGATAAATAGATGGACCCTACATACTTACAACCACTACATTCCCCGTGGCAGTCGCAATAAACACGCCCTGCCTACCAGTGCAATGATAAATAAACTAATAATTACGACTGAAGGCCGCATACTTATAACAACTACAACTCACATGGCAGTCTCTGTGAACACCCACCACCACCACAGTGCACTAATCAATGAACTAATAGATGTGGTGCGGCAATACTGAACATTCCTGAAGCTAATTTGTGTGTTTATTGTCGCGCTGTGCAATTTACAACTTATATACAGTTTAATTACGACTCGTCTCTCTCTCCGTCTCCCCGCCCCCCCCTCTCTGAATATGTATTATGGAGAAAAATTATATGTACACATTGTATTCTGTGTTTACGTATGTATGTATGAGTGCAGGGATAGATAGACACATAGATAGAGTTCGCGGATTCATCAGTGTCGAGTAAAAATTAATAATCAGTGCAGTACAGTGGTGGTCGCAGATAATTCAGCTTTAATATGAAGGTATGGTGTGTGTGGTGTTGTGTACCCTAGTGCACCATCAGACTCACCCTATCCCTCACCACCCCACCACACCCCACCCCTCACCTCTCCTCACCTTACTCCAGCCCTCACCTTTCCTCATCTTACCCCACCCCTCACCTCTTCTCACCTTACCTCAACCCTCACCTTTCCTCACCTCACCCCACCCCTCACCTCTCCTCACCTTACCCCATCACACTCCATCCACCACCACACCCCATCCTCCACCATCCCACCAAACCCCACCTCTCACCTCCCCCCACTTCATCCTACCCCCTCACCTTACCTCACCTCACCTCACCCCATCCCATCCCTCACCTGTCCCCGTCTCACCTCATGGCCCACCTATCCCCGCGTCACGCCATGGCCCTGGGTAAGTAAGGTATACAATATGGGGTCATGAGACGCCCCGGGAGGCCTGAGCAGGACTCACTACCTGCTGCCAGGACAACACACTGACTTATTTACCTGTGTACACCAGCCACTGCCACCACACTACACCACACCACGCCAACACACTGTCACCACACTACACCACGCCAACGCACTGCCACCACACCACACCACACCACACCACGCCTCGCCACGCCACGCCTCGCCACGCCAACACACTGTCACCACACTACACCACACCACACCACACTACACCACACCACACCACACCACACCACACCACACCACACCACACCACACCGTGCCAACACACTGCCACCAGACCATCAGCCACTGCCACCACACCACACCAACACACTGCCACCACACCACACCACACCACACCAACCTACTGCTACCACATCACACCACACCAACACACTACCACCACATCACACCAACACACTGCCACCACATCACACCAACACACTGCCACCACATCACACCACACCGCCACTGCCACCACACCGCACCAGCCACTGCCGCCACACAACACCACGCCACAGCACCACACCGCACCAGCCACTGCCACCACACAACACCACACCAACACACTCCCACCACACCACACCACACCAACACACTCCCATCACACCACACCAACACATTCCCACCACACCACACCAACACATTCCCACCACACCACACCAACACATTCCCACCACACTACACTACACCAGCCACTGCCACCACACCACACCACACCAGCCAGTCACCACACTACACCACACCAGGCACTGCCACCACACTACACCACACCAGGCACTGCCACCACACTACACCGCACCAGCCACTGCCACCACACCACACCACACCAGCCACTGTCACCACACTACACCACACCAGGCACTGCCACCACACTACACCACACCAGCCACTGCCACCACACTACACCGCACCAGCCACTGCCACCACACTACACCACACCACACTGCCACCACACTACACCACACCAGCCACTGCCACCACACTACACCATACCAGCCACTGCCACCACACTACACCACACCACACTGCCACCACACTACACCACACCAGCCACTGCCACCACACTACACCACACCACACTGCCACCACACTATACCACACCAGCCACTGCCACCACACTACACCATACCAGCCACTGCCACCACACTACACCACACCACACTGCCACCACACTACACCACACCAGCCACTGCCACCACACTACACCATACCAGCCACTGCCACCACACTACATCACACCACACCACACCATTACACTGCCACCACACTACACTACACCACACCACAGCAGCACATTACCACCAAACCACACCACACCAACACACTGCCACCACACCACACCACACCACACCACACCACAGCACAGCAGTGTCTGTCTGTAATATGTCAGTGTCTATCTATCTGTTATATGTCTATGTCTATCTGTGTATCTGTAATATGTCTGGGGCCATCTATCTGTCCCTGTAATATGTCTGTGCCTATCTATCTATGTATCTGTAATATGTCTATCTATCTATATATAATCTGTCTGTCTATTTATCTCTCTGTACCTTCGTTTAGCTTCATCAGGCAAGCAACATTATAAAAAATCTTGCTTTCTCCACACTATTTAGAATTTTCGAGTCGGTCAGAGAACACACAACCTTCACATCCCAAGCTGAATTAAATCGATTGAAGGAAAAATAAAGGAAATGATCATCGGCAGGAAGAGGTTAACAACTTCATTCTGACCTTCGATTTTCCTGGAGCGAAAAACTGAGCATAAATATTACGAAAACATTTATCAGGCCTTAAATGTGTCAGTGTGGGTATGTACGGAAGTGTGTATGGGTGGTGTATGGAGAGGTAGTGTGTGTGTGTGGAGAGAGAGAAAGAGAGAGAGGAGGGAGGGTGGCAGTGTATGATGGACAAGCAGTGTGGGGAGAGAGAGAGAGAGAGAGAGAGAGGAGGGAGGGTGGCAGTGTATGATGGACAAGCAGTGTGGAGAGAGAGAGAGAGGAGGGAGGGTGGCAGTGTATGATGGACAAGCAGTGTGGAGAGAGAGAGAGAGAGAGAGAGAGAGAGAGAGAGAGAGAGAGAGAGGGGGGGGGCCAGCATGTGGACAAACTGTGGAGAGAGAGAGAGAGAGAGAGGGGGGGGGCAGCATGTGGACAAACAGTGTGGAGAGAGAGAGAGAGAGGGGGGGTTGGCAGTGTTGTGGACAAGCAGTGGAGAGAGAGAGAGAGGGAGGGGGGGGGGATAGTGCGTGGACAAGCAGTGTGGAGAGAGAGAGAGAGAGAGAAAGAGAGGGGGGTGGGAGTCAGAGGGGCCGCCACCACGACATCCTGAAGGCAGGTAAGTGACCAATTTGCATCTCATTTACATACGCACCACCAGCCAACGTTTTTTGCTTGGTGCTCCTCTGCCTGCACTGCACCCAAGCAACGTTGCAGGCTCTTGAGACCACTGCAATGCCCCCTCCTTGCTTGCAACATCCTCGATGGCACGGGAGACTTCGTGGAGCCTTTTCCTTGGCGATTTATTCTGCAAATTACTCCTTCTTCTTCACTAGAGCCATGCAAGATTACAGTCACTAAGAATAATGCATTGTTCCCTCCCATTTTGCAGCTTAACACCTCTTCCTTGGCGGTTTATTTTGCACATTGAGTCTTGGCATGCTGTTTTCAAGGATTGTGTGGTATACGACACTTCCTTGTACTCCTTCCTTGCTGGTTTATTTAGTTATTCTTTTACATAATTCGCCTTTTTATTCCGTCCATCCAGCAGTGATCTAGGGTTTCAGTTCCCGGAGACTTCGTAACAAATCTTATTTTTCGATTCATTCTAGAGTTTACCCCCCAATATCCTCCTGTTTACCTTTGACGCAAACTACGCAGATATTAAAACACTGTATATATCGTCGTGAGAGAGAGAGAAAGAGAGAGAGAGAATGTGTGTAATGTGCATAATAAATCGCTAAGGAAAAGGTGCAACGGCCCCTTCTAGCACACGATAAGCTTTTTCTTTCATCCTGCTCAACGACTTACTTTCCCGGGTGCATGCTGGGGAGGCGACTATCACACCGTCCCATCAAAATACTGCTGCCCTTACCTTGCCACAGAAGATAGCCCTCCCCACCCCAACCCCACCCCACCTGAGTCCACTACCATCCCCACCCCACCCGCCCACCCCCTGACATCCACACCCCACCCCACCCACCCGACAACACCCAGACCCACCCCACTCTAATCCACTATCGCCTCACACACACCAGCTCACCCTACCTCCTCCAAACCCACCACACAACACCCACAGCCACCCCATCCTAACCCACACCCACCACATCCTGACCCACTACCACCACACCCACCACATCTTCATGCACCCCCTTCTCACTCTAATCCGCTGTCACCCCACACCCAACCCATTCTAACCCACACCCACCACATCTCCATGCACCCCCTCCTCATTCTAATCCGCTGTCTCCCCACCCCCACCATTCCCCACTCAGTCTCCACCCTAACACACCTACCATCACCCCTACCCTGCCATCTGGTGTCATATTTATAAAGGATCCACCAGTTACAGGCTAAACAAAGCACCATTATAATCAACTGAGGTGTTTTTACATGTCATTTTATTGTTAGCATTTAGTTTAATAATTCACTACAGATCATTTTATTTGGATTTTCTACTTTAAAAATTAACCCTGATTGTGACACCAATAGTACCTGTATGAGTGAGGACCACAGGTATACACAAACATTCTTAAACGACTTGAGCAAAGGAAGACTTCTGTAGGTCATTGGCGTCTTGTGGTTCCGGGTCAGCATCTAAGAAAAGGTCACGACAGTTTTATCTGATAAGGGACGCCAGGAGTGTTTGTCGAATTTTGGCTACGTTGGATGTCTGCTTTTATTACAGTTATTTTTTCTACATTTGTTTTTCTCTCCCTTAGCAGTGGAATTTCAGAGAGTACATACCTCATCTACTTGCTGGTTTTTTTTTTCCCTTAGCAGTGTATTTTCTGAGAGTACATACCTCACGTACTGTTTTTTTCCCCTCAGCGGTGTAATTTCAGAGAGTGCATACCTCATCTACGCATCGTAAATTCAGAGAGTGCATACCTCATCTACTTTTTTTACGGTACTAATATTAAAGACATATTGTATATACCCCATCAACTTTTTTTTTTTCCTTAGCAGTGTAATTTTAGAGTGCATACCTTGTCTACTTTTATATTCCTGAACAGCGAAATATCAAAGAGACTCATTAACCCTTTCATGGTCGCGTCGCGTATCGTACTGCTGTATTCGAGACGATTTTGCTCAGGTGAGAGTACAGAAAATACAGTGTTCATCCTCGCACTATCAACCCTCATGATGGGGACAACTCTAGTGATTTATGCCACGTAAGGGCAGACGATTTTCTCAGGTGAGAGTGAGTACAGGAGACGGTTAAAAAAGTTCCCTAACACCTCTTCCTTACCGATTTATTTTTGTATACGGCTGAGACTCGTATTATCGACGGTGAAAGAAGCTCCCTAACACCTCATCCTTACCAATTTATTTTTGTATACGGCTGGCTATTATCGCTCTTTACGTTATTTATGCACAGTATGATATTAGAGTGGCTTTACTAACACAGAAGAGGACGGGAAGGTGTAATAAGCAAAATAAACCGCTTGGAGAGAGGTGTTACGGCGAGACTACGGGCATGAGAGTGTTAACACTGGCCCCACAACCCTCTCATGGGGGGTAGAACTCTAGCACGCCATCCCTGCCCACACCACACGATTTTAGTCAGGAGAGTCAAAGCAACCTCATTATGTTAAAATTCCATGTTTGAGTCAGTATTGAAAGTGAACCCAGTGGACTGCAGGCTGAAGTTGCCCTCATCCTGTAGTCCACTATCTTCCTTTCAGGGGATAGGGAGGGAAAGAGAGGCCTCTGTATGATGGCCGGGTCCTATCAGTGCCACCACGTGGAGGCGCCCCTCGTCAGTACAGAGTCTGCATTCATGTGTGTGTGTGTGTGTGTGTGTCTCTCTCTGTCAGTATGTGTGTGTGTGTGGTGATGCATTGCCCCCGCGTCCGCACAGGTTCCCGGGGTCAGGAGGGGTCACGCGCCACACGTTATCTTGCCACTAACAGATGAACCCAACCCTGATGCCCTATTCATAAACCATCTTAAGTCTGCCTCTGCGATAACCAGGTCTTCAGTTAATAATTCTGTCTGTTTATGTATCTACTGTATTACCCAGAATAATTGTTATGTTATATTTTCCACTAATATTTACTTAAGCTTGTTTGTACAGCGTTTAGTAACTTTATAAATGAAAAAAGTATAGACGTAAACTTATAAACAAACTTGAAGTAAAGAGTTTGTGAATACGACCCTGGTGCTCAGCGAGGGTACTTAGAGGGCAAGCACACACACACACACACACACACACACACACACACACACACACACACACACACACACACACACAGGCAACAACGGTATGTGCTTTGCAAGGGCATGGATGCAGCGTCTGGTCGTTTTTGCACACAACACCATATGCAACAACATCCATCGTGCATATGCAATACTCACTGAGCCTACAATAGTGATCAGTTTAAAGATAGATGATGAGGAAACTGTATCTTGCACCCACCAGATTGCACGTTTGGTTTTACTATATATAAATGTTGATATACACTGTGCACGGTGCAATGGAGCTGCAATGAAGGGACAAAACACAGTAATATCTGGAAAAAAAAAAAAATAGTTCTGTTAAATAATCTAGTCAGTGATTATAAGGATGCAAACTGTCCCTTTTCTGAAATTTCGTCTATGCGCTAAACATTCGCACTAGATTTTGAGGGTCATAGATCGAATCCCGGCCAGGTAAAGGAATATTCGTCTCACCTGTCAAACCTCCACTCTGTTCACCTCATCATCGTAAATCTTCTCAGTTTTCATCGACGCATGTTTTCTGCGCATACAAACAATTATTTTATCATTAGAACTGAGTGACATTGATGCTGGGCTTAATTTCATGTATCAAAGTTATCAAAGCGTGTCGAGAGCTGCCAACTTCATGAGCATTCCTTGGTGTCTCAAACTTGCCCTTATTTTCGCTACTAAAATAATAGGTAACCGTCCAGTAGCCTCAAACTAGGTAGTAGCAGAAATAAGTACGCCACCCAATTATATGATCTTGTGTCTGTGGTAAATCTGAAGTGCTAGAGATGGTCTTAATTCAGTGCAATTGATAGCAACATTATGAGAAAGAAAAAATGCATTGTAAATAGTGTGGGTAATGTTCTCTCTCTCTCTCTCTCTCTCTCTCTCTCCAGCTGGGTATTTTTCACCTCAGCTTGCATATTACCCCCCCCTCTCTCTCTCTCTCACACACACACACACACACACACACACACACACACACACACACACACACACACACACACACACACACACACACACACTTCCATCACACAGAGGGGTGGGAAGCAACGTGAGGCCTAACCCAGCCGTTCCTCGTTCATGAGTTAAAAAATGTAGAGAAAAGCTGCAACGCGTTTACATAAGAGCCTCATTGCACCCACAAATTGCACAGTTGTTGCAATATCATGGCAACAACGGCCGCCGCATCCCTGGGAAGAAAAATAAAAAGTGGACAGCGACACAAACTCTGATGCCTCGCTCGCAAATTTGTTTTTTTTTCCTTTGTTTCCTTGTATATGACACACACACACACACACACACACACACACACACACACACACACACACACACACAGCTTGATAATGCCGACGTATACACCTGTTTCATTACAATTTTTAACCTGTGCCCGCGAGAGTTGGAGGAGGTTATGTGTTCACCCGTGTTTGTTTGTCCACGAGATATCTCTAAAAGTTATTGATGAACATGAGTGAAATTTTGTGGATATGTGGGTCATGGGCCAAGGAAAGGTTGATTAAATTTTAGTGGTGATCTGAGTTCGAGTCCCTGTTCAGGAATGTTTTTTGTTTATTTGTCCACGTGATATCTCAAAAAGTTATTGATGGACTTCCATGAAATTTTGTGGATATGTGGGTCATGGGCCAGGGAAGAGTTGATTAAAATTTGATGATGACCTGATTTGTCTGGTATGGGCGTTGGCGGAGGTATACGCTCTGTGAGGCTGTCTGCTTTTTTTTATTATTATTATGAGAAATGCCTATGAGGACTGCAAAAATAGTAGATAACGTCCCGCTTCCGGTTCTTTGTGTTTAATTTATTACAAAAAGTACTTAAAATTTTTGAAGAAAAATCAAGAAAAAGAAAATCCTCCGTCTATCGATACTTTCTTAGTGTTTTTTCCTTTGTTATAAAAAGATGTAGGGCCTACATGATAACTTGCCCCACAGATAATTCCTTCATATACTGCTATGCCTTTGTGTTTTTTTTCCATATCTGTTTCATATATAATTTGGAAAAAAAAAAAAAACATGAATACCCTGCACACACCACATGCTGATAATGCCTTCGCTCATCGCTATTACCCTGCCACTCCATTGAAATATTATGAAGAAGATGAAAAAGAAGAACATAAGGAAGTTTGTGATAACCTTGAACACAAAAAGTGAAAATTACATTGGTACCGAATAAACTTAATGGTAAGTGACATTACGAGGAAATTAAATAAGTGACATTATGAGGAAATTGGCTGGTTGATTGATCTCTGCCCCGGATTACATTTCCTCTTCACTGCTCAGGTGTAAGAGACCGTGTTCATTTTGGCACGATATATTTCTTAATGCCCTTTCCTTTCTGATAATATTTTATATCTTATGCCTTATTTGTTTATGTTATGTATATCTCCCGCGGTGGCTGAGTGCGTAGCGTAGCGCCAGGGTTCGAAGTCTGGTGCGGGCAGGTGGCATCACTCAACTCAGGTGTCCATCCACCTTTGTGTGTTGGTAGGTAAAAATGAGTACCTTGGTCTTTGGGTAACGACCAGGGGAGGTAGGCTAACTGTGGTAATCTGAATCATGCAGTGGTCTTGTATTGCATGATATTGAGTGAATAACCCGCCACAGGTTCAAAGGCCTATGTTACGGAGATGAACACCGCGGCCAAGCGCCTCATCGAGTCTGCCCCAACTTTACCTCTACATGTGTTAAATATCGTTGTATCGACATAGTATGTGTTAGTAACATACAAGATGTTTCAAGGTTTGATATACAGAATAAATCGCAGGGGAAGATACGCAACGAAACCTCCAAAGCCAGATAAAAGTACTGCCGTAAATTAAATGCTGCATGTGCTGGGTGGCAATGTAAGCTCGCAACACCTGTTTCCTGGCAATTTATTATTCATATTACACCTGGATATTATCTTTGTTTTATATTTTTACTTTTGACATGTTTGCCTCGGTGATAGACGAGAAGGTCAAGAGGTCTAATATGAAGAGTAAATAGCTAAGGAATAAGTGTTACGAAGACTCCTGTGCCGCCAAACATGACCACTACGCCAGCAAGTCTTAGCCAAATTATACTTTCCTCTCACAGCCAACTCTGAAAACGTTCTTTCAAAGTGACCTTTCTTAGATTTTGCCAAGGAAAAATATCTGCAAACAAGACGGAATAACACCCATGGATATCCTGTGTGTGTGTGTGTGTGTGTGTGTGTGTGTGTGTGTGTGTGTGTGTGTGTTAGTACTGTGCTCATGTAATGGTGCAGTACATTTGCGTGATGGGAGTTCGTCACTACAACCACTCTGTCATCACACCGTACATCACTAGGTTTTAAGTCAGAATATCATGGTTTGTGTTATCGTGTTAGTCTCTACCCTTTATACTCTAACTCTACCCTTTATACTCTAACTCTACTCTTTATACTCTAACTCTACCCTTTATACTCTAACTCTACCCTTTATACTCTAACTCTACTCTTTATACTTTAACTCTACCCTTTATACTCTAACTCTACCCTTTTTACTCTAACTCTACCCTTTTTGCTCTAACTCTACCCATTTTGCTCTAACTCTACCCTTTTTAACTCTAACTCTACCCTTTATACTCTAACTCTACCCTTTATACTCTAACTCTACCCTTTATACTCTAACTCTACCCCCCTTTAACTCTACCTCTACCCTTTTTAACTCTACCTCTACCCTTTATAACTCTACCTCTACCCTTTATAACTCTACCTCTACCCTTTATACTCTACCTCTACCCTTTATACTCAAACTCTGCCCTTTATACTCTAACGCTACCCTTTTTAACTCTAATTCTGCCCTTTATACTCTAACTCTACCCTTTTTAACTCTAACTCTACCCTTTTTAACTCTAACTCTGCCCTTTTTAACTCTAACTCTGCCCTTTTTAACTCTATCTCTGCCCTTTATACTCTAACTCTACCCTTTTTGCTCTATCTCTACCCTTTGTACTTTAACTCTACCCTTTTTGCTCTAACTCTACCCTTCGTATTCTAACTCTACCCTTTTTGCTCTATCTCTACCCTTTGTACTCTAACTCTACCCTTTTTGCTCTAACTCTACCCTTTGTATTCTAACTCTACCCCTTTTACTCTAACTCTACCCTTTGTACTCTAACTCTACCCTTTTTGCTCTAACTCTACCCTTTGTATTCTAACTCTACCCCTTTTACTCTAACTCTACCCTTTTTACTCTAACCTGGCCTTAAATTGCCATCTCCCCATAGTGAATCCTAATTTAGAACAGGAGCTTAACACTAGAATATGGTGCTAGTCACGAAGAAGTGCTATGGAAAGGACTTATAGCGAGAGTATTGTCCTATTCTGCCTCTGAACTACGGAAGTCTGACTGCAAAGGGTCGAAAATTTGAGCCAAGTTAAGGTAAAAAGACTATAGTAATTTTTGTCTCGCTTTTCATATGTCAAAAAATTAAGTTTGGTTCTCATTTCATTAAGTGCGATTTTGAATATTATTTTAGTTTTATTATTTTTTTCCGTCCTTTTCATCTTCAGTAGAGAGAGAGTGAGAGAGAAAGAGAAGAAGGAAATTAGTGTAGGCGTTCAACTCATACGGGGTGAGAGAGAGAGAGAGAGAGAGAGAGAGAGAGAGAGAGAGAGAGAGAGAGAGAGGCTTAACCTATAATTTCGACGGAAAAAAAAAAAAAAAAAGGGGGTGATTGGAGATGAGTAGGGAAGAAGAGGCCTGGGATAGTGGTGTGTGGCCGACCAGGGGGATAAGTTTTCTCCTAGAAGAACAAAAACAACAACAACACCGCTTTTATGATACCGGTGTCTTGCGGCGCACATAAAAACGACAGAGATCAAGTTGCCAGTTAAATCTCTCTCTCTCTCTCTCTCTCTCTCTCTCTCTCTCACACACACACACACACACACACACACACACACACACACACACACACACACACACACACACACACACACGCGCGCGCACGCGCGCGCGCGCGCGCGAGTCGCCAGTCCGTAAATGCTTAAGGAAATGTAAATGGAAATGCAAGAGATGATTTGAGATAGGGTATTGAGGGGCGCCAGGCGGAGATGAAGGGGCAGTGTTATGCTGCCCCGGGGAGTATTGGCGGGGGAGGGCCAGAGATTGGGAAGCCAGACGGGGAGAGATTGGTGGGGAGCCATAGGGGTTGGGGAGTCAGAGAGGGTAGGGGCGCTAAAGAAGTTGGAGAGTCAGATGGGGTGTGGGGAGGAGCCAAAGGGGGTGGGGAGGAGCCAGAGGGGGTGGGGGTGCAAGGGGGACGGAGAGAGCCAGAAGGAGTGGGGAGCAAAAGTGGGTGGAGCCTGAGAGTGAGGGAACCAGACAGGGTGGGGAGGGAGCCAGAGGGGGTGGGGGAGCAAGAAAGGATGGAGACCCGGAGGGGATGGGGAGCCACATATATACGCCTCCCTCCTTCTCTTCCTCCTGTTTATTATTATTATTAGTAGTAGAAGTAGTGGTAGTAGTAGCAGCGTTATTTTAGTTATTATTCCTCCCATTCTTTTTCCTTGAAAGATGAGTAAATGGAAGCGTGGTCCGTTTGATTGGCCAGACTTTGGCTGTCCGGACGTAGCTACCCCTCACCCTGCCCTAGGGTGGGAAAGGAGGTCCGGATGATGATGATGATGATGATGATGATGATGATTGCTGCTGCTATTATTATTATTATTATTATTATTATTATTATTGCTGCTGCTGCCGCTGTTATTATTATTATTATTATTATTATTATTGCTCCTCTTCTTCCTCGTAGTTCATCCCACCTGTTTCCATTTTCCCACGCACTTCATCGCCATAAACAAATTGTGAACGTCCTGCACCCCCGTTTGTCATCACCTTCTCCTTAGCATATAAATTAACATCGCCTTCACACCTGCCCTAAATCTCATGCTGCGTCTTCCCCTCATCTCAGCAGCATCTTAATATTGTCTTCCAAGGAGGTTTGTTAATTACGCTAGAAACTCACCTGGGGGGCTCTCACGTGCTGCGAAGACGGCTCAGTATGCTGGTGTGGGCGTGGAATTAGGGAGTGAGTGATACAGGAGAGACATTGATGACAGCACACGAAAAACACCCAGTGGAGTGAAAGAGGAGCGCTATGTGTGGACTGCCCTGCATTTTCTCGTATGCTGCTAATATATATTTTTTGCTGGCGGTATAGATTGCATAAATTGCCCACAGGAATGTATTAAGGTACATGATACAGAAATAACTGGGAAGGAAGAGGTGAAAGGGAGGCTCCTTGGCCCACGAGAATACGGAGCCCTTGGGGTGGGGTGGGGTAGGGTGGGATGGGATTGAGTGGGATTGGATGGGGTGGGGTTGGATGGGATGGGATTGGGTGGGGTGGGGTTGGATGGGATGGGATGGGGTGGGGTTGGATGGGATGGGGTGGGGTTGGATGGGATGGGGTGGGGTGGGGTGGGGTTGGATGGGATGGGATGGGGTGGGGCGGGGTTGGATGGGATGGGGTGGGGTGGGGTGTGATGGGGTCGGGATAGGATTGGATGGGATGAGATGGATAAGGATAGTTAAATGGTTAAAAGTCCAGTAGATTGTTATGGTTTACTACCCACATTATGCTACTCAGGGATAAATGCATGGTCACCGTATTAAATGAACTGCAACTAACGATGATGATTGTGATTACAGTGATGATAGTGATGATGATGATGATATTGACAGTGATGGTGATAATGATGAATTGGCGAGTAAGGCTTCGTGTAGAGAGTGACGAACACCAGGGCTACCACTACTATATGGCTTCTGCATTCTCTCTCTCTCTCTCTCTCTCTCTCTCTCTCTCTCTCTCACTGTCCCATACCACCCAACTACCACTTCGCAATACAGTACCATCCCGAGAGAGAGAGAGAGAGAGAGAGAGACGGGAAACTAAATGAAAGGCGAGAGGGAGGGTTGGGATGGAGGTAAAGGAATTAATGAAAAAAGTTTCCCCAAAGAACATCTTACATTCTCGTCCCTTTATGCTCATTCTGTCCCCTCTTACGAACATGCTCAGCCTTCTTAACAGCCTCTTAGATCCGAACGCCGCCATTTGCTCACCTGGCCGACTCGTAAAGCACCTGTAATAAGCGGGATGGAGGGGCACTTTCAATTAATTCTTTTCTTTAGGTGCCGGTCTCTAATTAAGTGTCATTCATTCTGGACGCGAGTGGTGGAAAGTTTTGAGGACGACCATAGGGCCATTTCGAAAAACTTGTCCATTGGTGAATTAATCTGTCCGGGAATGGAAATAATAGAATGGAAAATACGACGTGGAAGTGCAGTGGATATTGGTGGACTGGTGCTTGTCACGAAGAAGTGCCAAGAAAGTGCAGCCGTAATTTTATCTTTTCTGCCACTGAGATATGGGAAGTAATCTTGAAAAAGGATGTAAATTTCCGCTCAAGGTTCTCCAACTGGGCCCGCATTCTCGTCGGTTAAAGAAGCTCCCTAACACCTCTTCCTTAGCGATTTATTTTTGGATATGGCTGGTTAATATCCTCTTGTACGTTATTTATGCAGAGGACGGCGATATTGGAAGGATTTATGAAACACAGAAGACGACAGTAGGGTGTAATAAACAAAATAAATCGCTTAGGAAAAGGTGTTAGGGGGAATGCGGCCCATAGATGAAGATAACTGTCTGTCATTAACTGGAGTAGAACACTAGGAACCAGGTTGTCTGTCTGCGTCTCACTAATGAGTTTCTGACGTCAGGTGTTTCACTTCCGTAGACTCTACCGACTTGAGGGAAGCACCACACCACAGTGCACCACACACCATACTGCCCTCCCACCCCACACCACACCACACCACACCATACCACACCACACCACAAAACATACCACCCTCTCACACCACATTGCACCACACAGCACCATACTATCCTCCCACACAGCACCACACCACACACCATACCACCCTCTCACACCACACCACACCACATACCATACCACCCTCTCACACCACACCACACCACATATCATACCACCCTCTCACACCACACCACACCACATACTGTACCACCCTCCCACACCACATACCATACTATCCTCTCACCACACCACACCACATACTGTACCACTCTCTCACACCACACCTCACCAAGGGCATTAACCAAAGTGCCCCGAAGCTCCCACATCTCGTCCTTTTGTAATTATTCAACTCTTCCTTGCCATCGCCACGGCCAACACCAGCTAGAGATAAAGCCCTTGAAGCCACTAGGGCCGTAACACCTTTTCCTGAGCGATTTATTTTGCTTACTGCACCTCTTTACCGTTTTCAGTGTTAAAAGAATCCCTCCAATATCGCCATACTCTGCATAAATAATGTACATATTCAGAAATAAATCGCTGAGGAAAAGGTGTTAGGGAGCTTCCTTACCCGACGAGAATAGAACACTATACTGTGCTCACTTTTATGCATACGGTGCTAGTCACGAAGAAGTGCCATGGACAGGATGCAGGGTGGTAGTATTGTCTTTTTTTGCCACTTAACTACGGGAAGTGGACTGGAAAAGGACGAAAATCTTTGCCAATTTAAGGTGAACGAACTATAGGTGTCTTGCGTCGGACTGTGGATCCCATTCCACTCTCCTCCTCCTCCTCCTCCTCCTCCTTCCTCTTCCTCCTCCTCTTCCTCCTCCTCCTCCTCCTTCTCCCTTCCTCTTCCTCCTCCTCCTCCTCCTCCTTTTCCCTTCCTCTTCCTCCTCCTCCTCCTCCTTCTCCCTTCCTCTTCCTCCTCCTCCTCCTTCTCCCTTCCTCCTCCTCCTCCTCCTTCTCCCTTCCTCCTCCTCCTCCTCCTTCTCCCTTCCTCCTCTTCCTCCTCCTTCTCCCTTCCTCCTCTTCCTCCTCCTTCTTCCTTCCTGCTTCTCCCTTCCTCCTCCTCCTCCTTCTCCCTTCCTCCTCCTCCTTCTCCCTTCCTCCTCCTCCTTCTCCTCTTCCCTTCCTCCTCCTCCTCCCTTCCTCCTCTTCCCTTCCTCCTCCTCCTCCTCCTCCTCCTTCTTACCAGAGGATGAGAAGAAACACACGTCCCTTACCTGAAAGAAAAAGAAAATATGATTAAAACTCTGATATGGTGTGTGTGTGAGAGAGAGAGAGAGAGAGAGAGAGAGAGAGAGAGAGAGAGAGAGAGAGAGAGAGTTATAACAGCGAAAAACAAACACGTCATGGTAGAAGAGACATGTAAACTGTCGCTGGTATAAATAAACATCGTTATTTTAACACAAACTGCAGTTGTTGTTGTTGTAGTTGTTATTGTTGTTGCTGTGGTAGTAGTAATGGTGGTAGTGGTGGTGGTAGTTTTAGCAGTAGCAGTGATTTTAGTAGTGGTAGTAGTTTTAGCAGTAGCAGTAATTTTAGTAGTGGTAGTAGTAGCAGTTGTTATTGTTGTTGCTGTTGTTTTTGTTTGTTGTTTTTGTTGTGGTCCCAGGCACATCTGAAACGTGAACCCGGTGGACTGCAGTCGTAAGTTCCTCATCTGCACACACACACACACACACACACACACACACACACACACACACACACACACACACACACACACACACACACACACACACACACACACACACACACACACACACACACACACACACACACACACACACACACACACACACACACACACACACACACACGCTTCCCCCAAGAGAGGAGAGAGACACAGTAAAACGCGGGGCTGGAGTGGATGTAGATGTGAGATGCATGAGGCAGGGGGCTGGAGGAGTGGAGTGGAGTGGAAGCGTACGGTGTAGGACAAAAATCAGCCCACAACTCCAAGGCGTCACTTCATATATAAGGCCAGTCTGTCACTTTCCTCCCTGACACATCATATCAAAGAGAATCATCAGTTAAATATACCAAACCTCCCTCAGCTTAGGAATATCAGCGCCCTCAGCCACCGCGGCGTGAGAAATGGACGATGTGAAATACCAGAACTTTTATCCCCATCCAAACCTCTCTCAGCTCAGCAACATTAGCTAGCAGAGGAAAGTGAGAAGTTGTGGAGGTGAAATATTAGGCCAACTTTTGTCTGGAGCTGTACCGCACCTGCATTTTTACCTGCCGGTGCACCTGTTGCTCCCGCTCCGAAAATAAAGGTGTAAAAAGGATAAGTGCGAAAATCCATACTTAGGGTCCCGGGGATAGGCTAGTCACGAAGAAGTGCCAGGGTAGACCAGTAGATTTAAAGGTAGATGACCAGCCTGCTTCCTTTGGTATTTATGGTGCTAGTCACGAAGAAGTGCTGATATGATGGAACAACCTTGAGTCACGTCCTGGAGATCAGTATAAGATAGTCACTCTGATCGTAGCGCTGGAACCACTAAACCGCCAGGCATCCACTGAGAGGGACTGAAGGCAAGAGTATTAACACGTGGACGAACTGGGAAGGGGGGATCTTGGCGATGTGGATAGATAGATAGATAGACAGACAGACACGGATAGAATAAGACACACACACACACACACACACACACACACACACACACACACACACACACACACACACACACACACACACATACACACACACAGCAAGGAGAGAGGGGGGGAGGGGAGGGGGAGAAAGAGAGACTACACATTGAAGCCACAATTACCTCATACACAGGTGATTGACGTGGCATGAAATTGTCGAGTATCGTTGACAGGTAAATGAAACAGCAGGAAGTGAGAAGACAGGTGTGTGTTATTATAGTCTTTTCACTTTAACTTGACCTAAAATATCCATCTTCCCGTCTTAGATGCTGAGCTGTAACACTAGACTGACCCTGGAATATGATGCTAGTCACGAAGAAGACCTGTGGAAAACTTTCATCAAATATCCATCTCTCTGTCGTGAATGCTGAGCTGTAACAATAGACTAACCCTGGAATATGATGCTAGTCACGAAGAAGAGCTATGGAACTTCAACAGCCATCTCTTCGTCTGAATGCTGAGCTGTAACAATAGACTAACCCTGGAATATGATGCTAGTCACGAAGAAGAGCTAGAGAAAAGATGTAGAGTCTTAGTATTATCTTTTTCTGTTACTGATCTCGTAAGCTTCTGAAGGACGAAAATCTTGGCCAAATTAAGGTGAAAAGAGTATTTATAGTAAATTGTACATTCCCGCCGGGTAAGGAAGATCCCTAACACTTCTCCCTTAGCGATTTATTTTTGGATATGGTTGGGTAATATTTTGTACATTATTTAAGCGGAGTATGTAGATATTGGGAGGATTTATGTAACAGAAGGGTACAGTAAGGTGTAATAAGGAAAATAAATCACTTAGGAAAAGGTGTTAGGGACCTTCCTTAAACGACGAGAATATGGTCCTTGGATTGGAAGAATTCAAACTCAGTACAACAAGGTGTAATAAGTAATTTAAATCGCTTAGGAGAAGGTGTTAGGGAGCTTCCTTAACCGACGAGAAAGGTCTAGGAATGAACTAAGAAAAGTGTGTCCAGAGCAACGCGAGTTCTATCTCCGGCTGAGGGAGGAACCTTTTTAATATTATGCATTTCGTTAATAAGGATTTTACTGACCATTTTCAAGACCTAAGGAGATGTTTTAAGATCACCCTCCCGTATCTCAACACACCTGTCTTGATTGAGGCGGTACCAGCAGGTGTTCAGGATGTATGGTGGGTATTGGTGCCAAAATGGTGATAGGGGAAAATAAACCAGTATGTATGGTGGGTATTGGTGCCAAAATGGTGAAAGGGGAAGTATGTAACCCAATATGTATGGTGGATATTGGTGCCAAAATGGTGATAGGGGAAAATAAACCAGTATGTATGGTGGGTATGAGTGCTAAAATGGTGATAAGGGATTGTGTGTAACCCTGGGGCGTAGATTTTTTGAATAGATAGATAGATATAAGAGCAGATCGATAGACATATAGATATACAGTAATAGATATAGTCCTACGCAGTTTTATTTGTTTATTTGTTTTCACCTTAGCAAGCATCCTTCGACTATGAATTGGAGAGAGAGAGAGAGAGAGAGAGAGAGGGAATAGTGCTCAGCCAGGCATGGACTTTCCTCCTTCATGCTCTGTTATCCCACACCCCGCCATTCTCACTCCACTGTTATGCTCTCTCTCTCTCTCTCTCTCTCTCTCTCTCTCTCTCTCTCTCTCTCTCTCTCTCTCTCTCTCAGCCAATCTCTTTAAGTGACAAAAAGGGAAGCCAGTTGGAATATCTAGCCTATACACCACAGCAGACTTCCTGCCTTTCATTTCCCTGTGTGGTATTAACGGTATGGCATTGAGTGGTATAGGCAATCATATACCACTGCACAGCTTGCTACTACACTCCACCAATTAGGGAAGAGGTGTGTGTGTGTGTGTGTGTGTGTGTGTGTGTGTGTGTGTGTGTGTGTGTGTGTGTGTGTGTTTCCATATTTTCAACCTCTCTCTCTCTCTCTCTCTCTCTCTCTCCTCTACCTAACCAATTAATTTCTATTTCTCTCCTTCCTTTCCCACCCTCTCACACCCTCACTGTCCCTCGCTACTCCCACCCCTCACACCCCTTTCTCTCCCCTCAGCCTATGTCCCCTCTGTCACTTCATCCCCAACTAACTCACCCCTGCCTCACCCTCTCTTGTTCACTTCCCCTCCACACTTCACCCTGCCGCACCTGCTTCTCTTCCCCTGTAACCTCTCCCCTACTCAGCCCACCATTCCCTGTCTTTGTTTGTTCCTACCCCTGCCCTTCATACCCTTACCTGCCTCCTTTGTTTATCTACCCTGTCACTCCCTGCCTCTCTCTCTCTTCACCGTCCTGCCTCTCACATCCCTTCCATCTTTCATACTCATCCCTTCCACTTTATTACCTCTTCCTGGCATAGTCCATCTCTCCCTGTTCTTCCATTCCTCATTCCCCTCCTTTTCCCTCTTTTTCACTCCCTTCTCTTCCTTTCCCCCACACTCCTACCTGTCCCTTATTGTGACTCTCCTTCTTCGTCTCACAACCCCCTGTCGCTTTGTTGTTCCACTCCTTTCCCTACCATCCACACCCCTCCCTGTTTCATTCCCTGCCTACCACCCACATCCCTCCCTGCCGCTGTTACTACTCTCAACACACCACTCCCTGACAGTCCCACCCCCTCTACTCCTCTGTGTTTCAATCCCCTCCCTGTTACTGAGGCCCCAAGCACATCTGAAAAGTGAACCCAGTGGACTGCAGGATTGAAAGTTACCCTTTTCCTGAACCCCACCTTCCTCTATGCATGGGACAGGGAGGGAGGTAAAGGACATTTGTATTACTGGGCTGTGGAACCTCCCCTTTGGATATCTCTTCTGTTGCACTTCCCTTCTCCCGTTTCTCCACACCCCTCCATGTTTCAGTCTGTTTTGCTTCCCTCCACCCTCCCTATCCCCTGAATGTGTGATGGTGGATTGTAGAAGGATAATTTCAGCCTAACAACAAGAACAACAACAGCCCCCCCTGCTTCGTAAACCCCACTCTACCATGCCCCCCCATCCCTCCATATACCACTTTCCGTTACTCCTCTGTCCCTGTTTGTCTCCTCTGTGTCGCTTCTCACTCATTGACACACACACACACACACACACACACACACACACACACACACACACACACACACACACACACACACACACACACACACACACACACACACACACACACACACACACACACACACACACACACACACACACACACACACACACACACACACACACACACACACACACACACACACACACACACACACACACACACACACACACACACACACACACACACACACACACACACACACACACACACACACACACACACACACACACACACACACACACACACACACACACACACACACACACACACACACACACACACACACACACACACACACACACACACACACACACACACACACACACACACACACACACATACCTCTACCCTACACCCATCCTCTCCCCTACACACTCCTCTTCTCTTATGCCCCTTCTTTCTCTCATCTCCTCATCCCCTACACCCCCATTACCCCTCTCCACCCACACTAACACCCGTCTCTACACCTTCCATCCACACCAGCACCCATCACTACACCCACTCACACCAACACCCATCACTACACCTCCCACCCACACCAGCACCCATCACTACACCTCCCACCCACACCAGCACCCATCACTACACCTCCCACCCACACCAACACCCATCACTACACCTCCCACCCACACCAGCACCCATCACTACACCTCCCATCCACACCAGCACCCATCACTACACCTCCCATCCACACCAGCACCCATCACTACACCTCCCACCAACACCACACACACACACACACACACACACACACACACACACACACACCTCTACCCTACACCCATCCTCTCCCCTACACACTCCTCTTCTCTTATGCCCCTTCTTTCTCTCATCTCCTCATCCCCTACACCCCCATTACCCCTCTCCACCCACACTAACACCCGTCTCTACACCTTCCATCCACACCAGCACCCATCACTACACTTTCACTACACCTCCCACCCACACCAGCACCCATCACTACACCTCCCACCCACACCAGCACCCATCACTACACCTCCCACCCACACCAACACCCATCACTACACCTCCCACCCACACCAGCACCCATCACTACACCTCCCATCCACACCAGCACCCATCACTACACCTCCCATCCACACCAGCACCCATCACTACACCTCCCACCAACACCCATCACTACACCTCCCACCCACACCAACACCCATCACTACACCTCCCACCCACACCAACACCCATCACTACACCTCCCACCCACACCAACACCCATCACTACACCTCCCACCCACACCAACACCCATCACTACACCTCCCACCCACACCAACACCCATCACTACACCTCCCACCCACACCCATCACTACACCTCCCACCCACACCAACACCCATCACTACACCTCCCACCCACACCAACACCCATCACTACACCTCCCACCCACACCAACACCCATCACTACACCCACTCACACCAACACCCATCACTACACCTCCCACCCACACCAGCACCCATCACTACGCCTCCCACCAGCACCCATCACTACACCTCCCACCCACACCAGCACCCATCACTACACCTCCCATTCACACCAGCACCCATCACTACACCTCCCACCCACACCAGCACCCATCACTACACCTCCCACCCACACCAGCACCCATCACTACGCCTCCCACCAACACCCATCACTACACCTCCCACCCACACCAGCACCCATCACTACACCTCCCACCCACACCAGCATCCATCACTATACCTCCCACCCACACCAGCACCCTCGACTACACCTTCCCTTCCCATGTACAGGCAGATACAAAAGGTCTCGACAGTTCCTATCAGCAGTTTATCCTGTCTCTCCATATTTCCCATCCCTCCCCAAATGACAGAGAGTATCCTTGCTTCTCATGCATATTTTTCTGTGCATCATATTTCTGTACCCTAAAAAATTGCTCGTGGAACAGCACTTTCAACGCCAGAGAGGTGTCGCCTAACTTTTGCGTGTGGCTGTGAGTGCTCCAGCCATAAGCCCAGGGAAATAGCAGTGCAGTGAGCGTTTGCCATGGTCCCCCTTCCCTTCCCTTCCCTTCCCCTCCCCCTCCCCTTCTGCTGCAGCCCCCTCCTTCCCCTCCTCCTACCACCACAGCCCCCTCTTTATCCTACCTTACATCCCCTCCCCATTCCCCTTCACCTACTGTCACAGCCCCATCCCTCTTCCCCTACCACCATAGTCCCCACAACCCCCGATCCCCTACCGTCCCACCCAATCCTATTCCCCTCCCTTTACCGCCATAGTCCTCCCCCAACTTCCCCATCCTTTAACGTCTAATCCCTATTTTCTCCCTACAGTACCATCACATCCCCTCTACCCCTTCTCCCATCCCTCCCCCATCCTTTCCCATACCTCCCCCATCCATCCCTCATCCTTCCCCCATCCTTCCCCCACCCCTACCGTGCCACACCATCCCGCGCAGCTCACCCAAAGCTCCATCAGCGAGGACCGCCGATCCATACCAATACACACGCTTATACAACCCACGCTTCCCTACAAAAAGCAAGCGTATGATATTGAACGAAATCACAGCTGCAAGAACGAACAATAACGACGGGCAATGGATAACTCTTGTGCACTTCAGTATTATGGGGCTTCTCTCTCTCTCTCTCTCTCTCTCTCTCTCTCTCCACAGTTTTGAATGATGAAATCTGACAAATTGGAGCCGTAGATTTTTATCCACACACACACACACACACACACACACACACACACACACACACACACACACACACACACACACACACACACACACACACACACACACAAATAGTTAAACGAATAGAGAAGTTAAATAGGTAGATAGATTTATAGATAGATATATAGATACAAAGAAATACAGAATGGCTGCAACACTCAGCGTTATTGTGCATCAGTGCCTAAAGGTGTGTGTGTGTGTGTGTGTGTGTGTGAGAGAGAGAGAGAGAGAGAGAGAATGGAGTGTGTGTGTATGAGAGAGAGAGACCCTAATGGAGAGCGTGTGTGTGTGTGTGTGTGTGCGCGAGAGAGAGATAATGAAGTGTGTGTGTGTGTGTGTGTGTGTGTGTGTGTGTGTGCGCGAGAGAGAGTTAATGAAGTGTGTATGTGTGTGAGAGAGAGAGAGAGAGAGAGAGAGAGAGAGAGAGAGAGAGAGAGAGAGAGAGAGAGAGATAATGAAGTGTGTGTGTGTGTGTGTGTGTGAGAGAGAGAGAGAGAGAGAGAAACGCAAACAAACAGACAAAGCGGCAGACCAACACAGACACAGGCAGACAGAAGGTCTTGGAATGGACAGTCACACCCAACACTGTCCTTCATGGTAATTACTTGGCTGGATTCCTGTGCAAGATAATGAAGAAGGTGTTTGTTCCTTGGGAGGTGAATATCAGGTGTCACTCACGCCGTAAAATGCCGGAAAAACAAATGGAAAGGCCTGAGAAAACGCTGAGAATAAGAATAAGGCGCTGAGACTAATGGATAAGGCGCTGAGAATAAGAGAAGAAGGCGCTGAGAATGAGAAAATAAGGCGCTAATAATAAGAATAAGACGCTAAGAATAGGAGGATAAGGTGCTGAGAGTAATGGAATGAGACGCTGAGAATAAGAGAATAAGGCGCTGAGAGTAAGGGTATAAGGCGCTGAGAATTAGGGTATGAGGCGCTGAGAATAAGGGTATAAGACGCTAAGAATAAGGGAATAAGACGCTGAGAATAAGGGAATAAGACGCTGAGAATAAGGCGCTGAGAGTAAGGGTATGAGGCGCTGAGAATAAGGGTGTAGGGCGCTGAGAATAAGATAGTAAAGCGCTGAGAATAAGAGAATAAGGCCCTGAGAATAAAGGAATAAGACGCTGAGAATAAGGGAATAAGGCGCTGAGAATAAGGAAATAAGACGCTGAGAATAAGGAAATAAGACGCAGCTTCCCTTCTTCCGCCGTCTCATTCTTGGTGGTCCAGTGGGTTAAGACGGTCCAGGAAGGTGATCGTACGGGTTTCTGTCTGAGGGTTGGTTGGGTGGTTGCTACTCGGGGGCGCGGGAGGCTGGCCATCCTTGCCGTAGAGGAGGAGGAGAAGAAAATGATGAGGAATATAAGGGAGAGACGAAGAAGGAGGAGGAGGAGGAGGAGATGATGAAGAAAGAGAATACAGTAGTAGTAGTAGTAGCAGCAGCAGCAGCAGTAGTAGTAGTAGTAGTAGTAGCAGTAACAGTAGTAATAGTAGTTGTAGTAGTAGTAGTAAATATGGCAGGTCACACTCGCAGTTCAGGCTTTAAATTAAATGATAAATCTAAAAGCGTCTAATCCACTTCTGCATTAAATATAAGCCCAGAATAACTCGCTATGTTGTATAGTTAACAGGTAATTTGGTTATCCTTGTCATTAACACACTTTATTTCTCTCTCTCTCTCTCTCTCTCTCTCTTAATGAAAGAATTATTACATGTATCTTGGCTCCTTATTTGAGTGGCATAGGAGACTTCGAAACACTTTTTCCTTTGCGATTTATTTTGTATTTTTCACCTTATCAAAATCACGCTTTATTTACCTCACTATAAAGTTGACACACATTACATAAATAACATGCAAACGGGTATTTAGGTAATGTAGAAAATAAATCGCTAATGGAAAAATGTTACGGCTGCACAAATTGAATATGCAACAGGTACCGGAAGATATAAACGTGTATATTATATGAACAGTTTACCATTTATATATATGAAATTAATTATCATCATCATCATCATCATCATCATCATCATCATCGACACCACCACCACCACCACCATCATCGTCATCGACACCACCACGATCATCATCATCATCATCATCATCATCATCATCATCATCATCATTATCATCTTCACCACCACCACCACCACCATCATCATCATCATCATAATCATCATCATCATCATCCTAACCTCTTTCCCCATGTAAGGATAGGTAAGGTAGGAGGACTATCGCCATCACATCCAGTGGACCACACAACCACTCACTCCCCATTCTAGCCACCGGAATCTTCTCTCCACCCTACAGGCCTAACCATCCACTCAGACAATAAAACATTGATCCCTCCTCCCACGACACACCATCCTCCCTCATCCTGTCCTGCCCACTCTTACTCCACCTACTTCTGCTCTCCTTCTCCCAACTACCTCCCCTTCATACACTCCTAGTCAGTCTCTCATTCTCTTTCCACTGCACATGAACTACAACTAACTCATACACTCCTAGTCAGTCACTTATTCTCATTTCGCTGCTTGTGAATGAACTACAGCTAACTCATAAACTCTGTCCGTCTCATTCTCTGTCTCATTCTCTTTTTGCTGCACATGGCTGAACTACTTATGTCTACCAGTCTGTCTGTCTATCTGTCTATCTATCTATGGCAGGGTTTGGGGAACAGGGGTAAATTGCCCCAAATGAGGTAAATTAAAAATTCTGAGGATAATGCGTGCGATATATAATTGAATTTTCACGTAAATGCTGTAAGCTTTAGTGAACAAGATGTAAGACCATGTATCAAGTGTCATAATATTTGTTGCTGTGCCGCCTTACTATTGACGTGTGTAAACAGACGTGGCTTTGATGTATTTATTTTTTTATTTTTACTCTGACGTCTGGGGGTAATTTCATTTTACTCCATTAAATTTTTGGGTGGGCTAATTCCTCCACAAGTTCCCCGACCCTTGAACTATAGCCCCTTAATCCCGTAAGGGGTGGCCACAAACATATCGCCTCCATGTTGCCCTGTCCCCTGCCATTTTGCTGCCTTCCCTTCATCTTACACGCCCCTCTCTCATAATATTATACTCTCCACTCCATCCCTCAGTCTTAGTCCTTGGACTGCACCTCATTCATACTCCACCTCACTCATACACACTCCTCGTTAGTCTCTTCAGTTAATTTCCCTCACAATACAAGCCTCTAGCCCTTATTTTCAGGCTACTAATACTCACTATCGGATAAATAAAATAGTGTAATATTAGCTCCAGTAGTAGAGTTCTTCCGAGCGTGAGGGGGTTAATTAAATTCCTATGGGTCAATTTATACATACAGAGCCGTGCATTGGAAAACTCTAGGGCTGTAGGCACCATATTTTAGCCAGGAAATTTACATCTAATCAACGTTCACTTTAAATTCAATGTTTCTGTAATTTAGCGAATCCAGTATCGGTACAGATATTTAATAAACATTTTACATAATCAAAAGTTCACCTAATGTTTCATCGCCTCTGCACCTCATGTTCTTTTCGCTGCTCGATCTCTGGCAGCCTCCCTATTTATTTTACTCTATTTTTCATAATCAGGGTCAGGTATTTTCTCTTCACTCGGGGCAAAAGTTCTCCTATTATTTCATCGCCCCTGCATCTTATTTTTTTTTTTTCCGCAGCTCGATCTCTGGCAGCCTCCCTATTTCTCATAATTAGGATCACGTACAGTATATTGTTTTTCACTCGGGTTCACCTAAATAGTTCATTACCTCTGCATCTCACTTTCTTTTCGCTGCTCAATCTCTGGCAGCCTTTCTATTTAGTTTAACCCATTTCTCATAATCAAGATCAGATATATTGTTTTTCATTCAAGTTCACCTAAATATTTCATCACCTCTGCATCTCACTTTCTTTTCGCTGCTCGATCTCTGGCAGCCTCCCTATTTATTTTGCCCAATTTCCTTTGCCGGCTAATATTACTGAGAAGGCTTGGTATGTTTCCCAGCTCGTTGACACAGAAGTTCGCCTAATTTTGTACCTTTTTCGCTTCCTACCTTTGTTAGCCAATATTCCTAAGCTGAGATAGATACGGATGGATAGATGGATGGATGGATAGTTAGATAGATAGACAGATAGATGGATGGATGGATAGTTAGATAGATAGACAGATAGATGGATGGATGGATAGTTAGATAGATAGACAGATAGATGGATGGATGGATAGTTAGATAGACATGGATGGATGGATGGAGTTAGATAGATAGACAGATAGATGGATGGATGGATGGATAGTTAGATAGATAGACAGATAGATGGATGGATGGATGGATAGTTAGGTAGATAGACAGATAGATGGATGGATGGATAGTTAGATAGATAGACAGATAAATGGATGGATGGATAGTTAGATAGATAGACAGATAGATGGATGGATAGGTAAACAGAGATACCGTATACAGACAGATAGATAGATAGATAGATGGGTGAATGGATGGATAGATAGAGATAGATAGATAGATGGATAGATAGAGAGATAGGTAAACAGACAGAAATATAGACAGATATATAGATAGACAGATACATAGGTAGATTGATAGAGCCAGGTAGATAAATAGATAGATAGACAGATACATAGATAGAGCCAGATAGATAGATAGATAGATAGGCAGATACTACACACGGAGGTCACAGGAACAAGTGGAAGAGAAATTGCATTTTGATTAACACAGAAACAGAAATATATATGTGTAAAAGTTTCATTCCATTACAACAGTCATTCATTCTTGTCGCTTTGTGTATGTGTGTGTGTGTCCGTGAAAGAGAGTTGTGTGTGTGTGTGTGTGTGTTTTATCCTGGTGAAGCAAAATTAGAATACATATTATTTTAAACCCCTCATGGTCTTAACAACACTAGTCATTAATCCTACTGAAGCCTGACGATTTTATTCAGCAGAGAGTGAGTCACAGGAGCCAGGGTGTTCGCAAAATCGTCAGTAAATCCCCCCCCCACTCTCTCTCTCTCTCTCTCAGACGAAAAATCCCTCTCAGACTTAATAAAAATCGTCCAGAGAGAGCAAGATTGGCCCAGAAAATGTATCATTGTTGGGAAGGGGTTGAACACTTCTTGGGCCTCCTCTACTAAGACGGTTTATGGAGGTCGTAAGAAGGTGGATTTTTATAACACTTAATCTTTACGTAAGTCCCTTTTTGGAGGTCTTAAGAAAGTAGATTTTCATAACACTTAATATTAACGTAAAGTGCACAAGGCGAAGGATTAAGAGCAGAGCACTTGTAAACAAACAGAAATGTGAGCCTGCACCTCTCTCTCTCTCTCTCTCTCTCTCTCTCTCTGTGCTTGTGGTTTTTATCTCTATATATATTTGTGTTTTTCTCTCTCTCTTTCTGTGTGTGTGTGTGTGTGTGTGTGTGTGTGGTTTTTATCTCTATATATTTGTGTTTCTGTGTGTGTGTGTGTGTGTGTGTGTGTGTGTGTGGTTTTTATCTCTATATATTTGTGTTTCTGTGTGTGTGTGTGTGTGTGTGTGTGTGGTTTTTATCTCTATATATTTGTGTTTCTGTGTGTGTGTGTGTGTGTGTGTGTGTGTGTGTGTACGAGTAAGCCTCCAGTCCTGCCAGTGCTTACAACAGAATTAATAAGACAAAGATAGGCTGTTGGTACGCGTATTGATCTTGTATCGCCAGGATCTGCACCGTAATCGCACGCTTTCGAAGGTGAACACAATACATGAACAATTTTGAACAACAGAGAGTGAACAAGAGAGAGAATAATTGTACACTTGTTCTTTAAAGCTAGTTAATGAAGAGAGAGAGAGAGAGAGAGAGAGAGAGAGAGAGAGAGAGAGAGAGAGAGAGAGAGAGAGAGAGAGAGACTGCCTGTGAGCGAGAATCTTGGGGGTAATGTACAGTCGCAAACAGTTCTATCGATCCACGCTTTCATCAAAAAATTATGAAATTCTTACGCAGTATTAGGGGAAGTGTACTGGGCTGCGAAGAGTGAAATATCGGGTTTCAAAAGTTATTGCTCATTGTCTCTGTATTCATCGTTGTAAGTAGAGTAGAAGTAATAATAGTAGTAGAAGTAGTAGTAGTAATAGCAGCAGCAGCAGCAACAGTAGTAGTAGTAGTAGCAGGAGTAGTAGCAGTAGTGGTAGTAGTAGTAGTTGTAACACAGGCTCATCTGAACGTGAACCCAGTGGACTGCAGGCTAAAAATCCCTTCTGCAGTCCACTATCCTTTCGCGGGGATAGGGAGGGAGTTGAGGGACGTGTGTATAACCAGGCAGTGTAACCACCTACCAATACCTATGCCATCACGAGAAGGCCCCCCTCACCATCACCGTCGGTATTAGTGCAATAAAGACACGCTGTAATCTCAAGAAGGTAATTAAGTGTCGCGTGGAAGTCCTTAATCTCAGTATCAACAGCACAAGATTAAGCTCATTTGCATATCAATATACCAGGTAACACCACCGGAAGCCAGGTGTGCAAAGGTATGTACGTGGCTACCTGACACACCTGTTGGTATGGTCCACGACTTTACCTGCACCTCATTAACACTTTATTATTATTATTATTATTATTATTATTATTATTATTATTATTTATTATTATTATTATTATTTTTATTATTATTATTATTATTATTATTATTATTATTTTATTATTATTATTATTATTATTATTTTATTACTACTACTACAACTACTACTACTACTACTACAACAACAACAACAACAACAACAACAACAACAACTACTACTACTACTACTACTACAACTGCTACTACTACTACTACTACTGTTTTTCTGAGGAGTCAAATCAAGAGGAGTACTAGAGTTGTACGAACCATGAAGGGGTCAAAGTGAGAGGAATACTACAGGAATACTAGTTTTACCATATTGTCCTCGGGTAAGGAAGCTCCCTAACACCTGTTCCTAAGCGATTTATCCTCCTTACAATACGTTACTATACTCCTCTGTGTTTCTTAAATCATTCTAACATCACCACACTCTGTATAAGTATTGTGCAAAAGGATATTAACCAGCCGGATCCAAAAATAAATCGCTGAGGAAAAGGTGCTAAGGAGTTAAAGTGTGATTCCATGAAATTTGATGTCTTAGGTGTGTAATCTCGTCGGTTACGGAAGCTCCCTAACCCCTCTTCCTAAGCGATTTATTTTGCATGTTACACCTCGCCATCAGCTTTTGTGTCAATTAAATCATTCTAATACCACCAAAATCGTCATAAATTGCTTACAAAAATGTTCACCAGCCGTATCCAAAAGTAAATCGTCGTTCTATTTTATGAAGGCAGTTTGGGTGGGACGCTCTGGGACCTCACGCTGTTAGCTCTGTTGTCACATCGCCGCCGACACACGTGTAATTATTTGTGTTCACCTCTCTCTCTCTCTCTCTCTCTCACTCTCCTATTTTAAGCTAGTAACTACTTATAAATGAATTTTAAACACTCTGTATAGATGTAATTCAATAAAAGAGCTGTAGTATAGTATAAATCTCATAAGACTTGTCAGCGTTGCCTTTGAGACGTTGTCAGGTGGTGACACGAGGGACAGCCCTGCGTGAGTGGGTCATACTCGGTCAGTCTCCCGCCATGTAAGCTTTAAAAAAAAAAAAAAAAAAAAAAAAAAAAAAAAAACGCACCTATAGACTTTTACCTCAGGGGTGGTGTGGAAAAAAAGTCGAAAACAAGAGAAAAAATCAAGAAAATACAATTAGTAGTAGTTAATATATAATATGAGAGAGAGAGAGAGCACGTGTGTGGCGACGATGTGGCAACAGAGCTAACAGAGTGAGGTCCCAGAGAGCCTGACCCAAACTGCCTTGATAAAATAGAACGACTTTAGGGACCCTCCTTAAACAACGAGAGTACGGTCTGTAATTACGAGGTAGAAATGAGTCTCCTTGGTTACTGTTCCCTTTCACCTTAACTTGGCTGAAGTGTTCGTCCTTTTGCAGCCTATTTCACTTAGCTCCAGTGGCGGAAAAAGACAATACTGCGACTCTACGTCCTTTCCACAGCACTTCTTCGTGACTAGCATGAAATTCTAGTGTTAATCCATTGTTACAACTCAGCATTCAAAATGGAAGGATGGCAATTTTAGGCCAAGATAGAGTTGAAGGGAGTATAGTCAAATCAGCTGTCCAATCTGGCAACACCTGGCCATCACCTGAGCTGAAAGGGGTGAGGGAATGCTTGTCAGGTTAGAACAAATGAGCAGTGTGATGGCGTTGAGGGAGGGGTGTTTGGATGACGTGTGTGTGTGTGTGTGTGTGTGTGTGTGTGTGTGTGTGTGTGTGTGTGTGTGTGTGTAACTCTGTGTGTGTGTGTGTGTGTGTGTGTGTGTGTGTGTGTAACTATGTGTGTGTGTTTGTATGTGTAATTGTATGTATTTCTTTTTTTTTTTTTTAAATATCAATAAAGCCTGTTTTAACGATATCCTATACTCATTTCACAATAATTTGGCCCAGATTTTCGTCCTTTTGCAGCTGATTTCACACAACTCGACAGCAGGGTATTACAAACAGCTCTACCTCCTCCTCATAACACTTCTTCGTGACTAGCATCGCATTCTAGTGCAATCCCTTGCTACGACTGAGCATTCA
>NC_137052.1:17922757-18037757 GCF_032717465.1 Coenobita brevimanus | reverse complement strand
GTAACACACCAGAGGAGAGCAAGATGTAAAAAAGAAAACAAATCGGTTAGGAAAAGGTGTTAGGGAGCTGAACTGACGTCAATACTGGTCTTGTTATGCTGCTCTGGCCATAGACACAAAAGTTGGCCTAATATTTCACCTCTTCTACTTGTCACTTTCCTCTGCTGGTTTCTATTGCTAGGCTGAGAGAGGCTTGGTATGTTTCTCTGGCCATTGATACAAAATTTGACCTAATATTTCACCTCTTCTAATTGTCACTTTCCTTTGCTGGTTAATGCTAAGCAGAAAGAGGCTTGGTAGGTTTCTCTGGCCATAGACACAAAAGTTGGCCTAATATTTCACCTCTTGTACCTGTCACTTTCCTCTGCTGGCTAATATTGCTAGGCTGAGAGAGGGTTGGTATGTTTCTCTGGCCATAGATACAAAAGTTGGCCTAATATTTCACCTCTTCTGCCTGTCAGTTTCCTCAGCTGGCTGATATTGCAAGGCTGAGAGAGGCTTGGTGTGTTTCCCTGGGCCATGTATGATTCTCTTTGATACGATGCGTCAGAGAGAAAAGGGACAGGCGCAAAGTGCAGACCAGACATCATGAAATACCTGACCTTTACCTGTCCTTTACTTCTTTTTTTTTCTTTTTCTAATGCCTAAAAATGACCATCTCTCTGTCTTGAATGCTGAGGTGCAACACTAGATTAACAGTAGAATATGATGCTAGTCACGAAGCAGTGCCATGGAGAGCATGCTGAGTCACTGTATTGTCTTATTCTGCCACGGAGCTTCGTGAAATAAACTGCGAAAGGACGAAAATCTGGGCTAAGAGTAAAAAGTGTGTAGTTTATTTCTTCATATTACATGTTAAAATTCTCTTGCAGTTTAATGACGCAGTTTATATAGACATTAAAAATATAATAATAATAATCATCATCATCATAACCATAGTAATAATAATAGTAATACCTTAATGATGATGATAATAATGATAATAATACAGGTGTGGTAATTAAAACACAGGTAAGGACGAGGTACCAGAAAACATAGATGACCAAATATGACCCAAACAGCCCAATTTAACATAACATGCCTCCATAGCAGTTACCTATCAATACACATCATTTTTTTCACTTTCATTCACCATATTATTCACTCCGATATGAATGAATCACATGGTAGGTGTATGAGTGAAAGGAAAGGAATTATTCAGGTTATACACACCTTCAAGCATTGGTCACAAGAAGGCATTTTTGATTAATAGTGATTCGAAGACCAATATAATTCTTTAAGAGGTGATCACACTTGTCTTTCTATTCAGATTAAAGAGAGAGAGACGAACGATTCTCTTCATACTGAGTTTTACCACAGTAATAACAGCCATAGAGAGAGAGAAAGAGTGTGTGTGTGTGTGTCCTACAGATGCACGCATCATCACCACACCAATATTTCTAAACTGCCCCCCCAAACTCAGGAATTATCATATATTGCATTGGGAAGTAATTCAGGGACCAAGAATTGCTTTACAATGTCCATGGTCGGGTAAAGAGACTCCCTAGCACCTCTTTCTTAGCGATTTATTATTGAATATGGCTGGTTGATTACTATTTATGCGGTGAATGGTCATAGTGGAAGGATTTATGGAACACGGAAAAAGGCAGTAAGGTGTAATAAGCCAGGTAAATCGCTTAGGATAATGTGTTAGGGAGCCACCTCAACCTACGAGAATACGGGTCCTGGTGTGGCCACGGCTTAAGCTTAGGAAGGTTTATGGATATGTTCCAAAGCTTGACTCACTTCAAAGCAGCCTTGGTGAATCTCCTGCACAAACTTTATAACTTTGGTCGCTGCTTCTTGAATGTCTTCCCAATAATTTTTTTTAACACCCCTGCTTATGCACTTCTTTTTGGACTATACACCGTCAAGAATTAAACTAGAAGAGGAAGAAATTAACCAGCATTATCTTCGATCGGTTATTTAGTTGGTATGGCAAACACCTGGCGATTTAATTAAGCTTTGATGAAACGTCCCAGGTAATCTCTCAGGTAAAGGACTTCGTAGTTTTTTCTTCTGACTCGCGACACATTATTTTATTCAGCGTAGAAGAGGCCTGTCTGTCTGAGTGGGGTTGTAGTAGTAGTAGTAGTAGTAGTAGTGGTGGTGGTGGTGGTAGTAATGGCAGTAGCAGCAATAATAGTACCGTAGTAGTAGTAGTAGTAGTAGTGGTGGTGGTGGTAGTAGTAGTAATAACAGTAGCAGCAATAGTAGTAATAGTAGTAGTAGTGGTGGTGGTAGTAGTAGTAGTAGTGATGGTGGTGGTAGTAATAGTAGCAATAGTGGTTGTGGTGGAGGTAGTAGTAGTAGTTGCAGGCTCATCTGAATGTGAACCCAGTGGAATGCAGGCTGAAGTTCCCCCTCTCCTGCAGACCACGATGCTCCTTTGGGAGTATAGAGAGGGAGCTGAGGGACGTATGTATACCTGGGCCTCTCCACCGCCCAGTTATATCTGTGCCACCACGTGAAGGCCTCCCTCTCCACCACCCCCAACAGGTTAATGTAGATATAGAATCAAACATTATTTTTAGACCTGTTTGATTAGGTTAACGCAGCTGTATAAAACGTGTCTGTGTGTTTGAGAGAGAGAGACCAGATTTCCATTATGGTATATTGAGTGTTGTTGTTGTCGTTGTTTTGTTGTTGTTGTTGTTTTGTTATTGTTGTTGTTGTGGATCTGGGTTCACCTAAATTAAACTCGGTAGACTGCAGTATGTCTCTCTCTAGCCTACCATGCTCTTTTTGGGGGGTAGGGTGTGGAGGGATCTTTATATAGCGATGCCACCGCGTGAAGGCGTCCCTCACTGTTATAAACACCGAACATAAGGCCCGGCACTCTAGTCGGTTAAGGAAGCTACCTAACACCTTTTCCTAAGCGACTTGTTTTGCTTCTTTCACCATACTGCTCTTCCTCGTGTTACCTAAATCATTCCATTATCGCCAGACTCCTTAACACCGTTTCCAAAGCGAATTATTATTATTATTTTTTTTTTTTTACCTTAGTCCTTCCTCGTGTTACCTAAATCGTTCTGTTATCACCATACTCCCTAACACCTTTTCCTAAGCGACTTATTTTGCTTCATTCACCTTAATGTCCTTCCTCGTGTTACCTAAATCGTTCTATTATCACCATACTTCCTAACACCTTTTCCTAAGCGACTTAATTTGTTTCTTTCACCTTGCTGTTCTTCCTCGTGTTACCTAAATCATTCCAATATCGCCATACTGGAACACCTTTTCCTAAGCGACTTATTTTGCTTCCATCACCTTACGCGCAAAGGGATATTAATCACCCATAGCCAAAAATAAATCGCTAAGGAGGAAGTGCTAGGGAACGTCCTTGCCCGACAAGAATACAAGCCATGGAGAAGAGGTGTACGTAGCGGAAGTGTGAGGTAGTGGAAGTGTGAGGTATGGAAGTGTGAGGTAGTGGAAGTGTGAGGTAGTGGAAGTGTGAGGTAGTGGAAGTGTGAGGTAGCTGAAGTGTGAGGTAGTGGAAGTGTGAGGTAGTGGAAGTGTGAGGTATGGAAGTGTGAGGTATGGAAGTGTGAGGTAGTGGAAGTGTGAGGTATGGAAGTGTGAGGTATGGAAGTGTGAGGTATGGAAGTGTGAGGTATGGAAGTGTGAGGTATGGAAGTGTGAGGTATGGAAGTGTGAGGTATGGAAGTGTGAGGTATGGAAGTGTGAGGTATGGAAGTGTGAGGTAGTGGAAGTGTGAGGCAGTGGAAGTGTGAGGCAGTGGAAGTGTGAGGTAGTGGAAGTGTGAGGTATCGGAAGTGTGAGGTAGTGGAAGTGTGAGGTAGTGGAAGTGTGAGGTAGCTGAAGTGTGAGGTAGCGGAAGTGTGAGGTAGCGGAAGTGTGAGGTAGTGGAAGTGTGAGGTAGCGGAAGTGTGAGGTAGCGGAAGTGTGAGGTATCGGAAGTGTGAGGTAGCTGAAGTGTGAGGTAGCTGAAGTGTGAGGTAGTGGAAGTGTGAGGTAATGGAAGCGTGAGGTAATGGAAGCGTGAGGTATCGGAAGTGTGAGGTAGTGGAAGTGTGAGGTAATGGAAGCGTGAGGTAGTGGAAGCGTGAGGTAATGGAAGCGTGAGGTAGTGGAAGCGTGAGGTATGGAAGTGTGAGGTAGTGGAAGTGTGAGGTAGTGGAAGTGTGAGGTAATGAAAGCGTGAGGTAGTGGAAGTGTGAGGTATGGAAGTGTGAGGTAGTGGAAGTGTGAGGTAGTGGAAGTGTGAGGTATGGAAGTGTGAGGTATGGAAGTGTGAGGTAGTGGAAGTGTGAGGTATGGAAGTGTGAGGTAGTGGAAGTGTGAGGTATGGAAGTGTGAGGTATGGAAGTGTGAGGTAGTGGAAGTGTGAGGTAGTGGAAGTGTGAGGTAGTGGAAGTGTGAGGTAGTGGAAGTGTGAGGTAGTGGAAGTGTGAGGTAGTCAGGGTGTGGAGTAGCAGCGTGGGCGTGGTGCAGCGTGTGAGGCGGAAATAAGTGTGAGTGTTCAGGATAAACCAGTCGTGTGGTGTGGACGTGGAGTAAGTGTGTCATTCCAGGCTGTTTGCTTTGGCCACACTCAATATCTGATTTCTTTTATGCAAGGAAGAAGGAACCAAAGGCCAGGAACGCGCAAGATTGTCCCCTCCAAGAAAAAAAATGAAGGTAACAGAGCCAATTCCAAGATCATATCCCATTACCTGTACAACGCATACCTTTGCCCTAAATCAGTGGTGCCTATTTTTATTCCAATTATGTTTCGCCAAGAAGAGTGTGAGTTTCCTTAGACCAATTACTTAGATGTTTACCAGTTTCTTAGATGTTTAAAATTTACCTTGAGAGATTTGTCTTGTCGAAAATCAAAGCAGCTTAATTTTAGGTGCAATTGAGGGCAGAAGTATTGTTCCGCCTTTTCGTTTAATCATTATGAAATTCGTACACTGTGTTCTGGGAAATCTGTTGGTTTTTGTACATAGCATTAGAGTGTTTCGAAAGTTAGTGTTCACTGTATCGTTATAAAGGGAATCGGTATTTGTGTCAGACCGTACCTTTACACTGATACTGAATTGCTCTCAAGGCTAATAATAATAATAATGATAATGATGATGATGATAATAATAATAATAATAATAATAATAATAATAATGATAATAATAATAATAATAACTAGTAGTAGTAGTACTGGTGGTGGTAGTAGTAGTAGTAGTAGTAGTAGTAATAATAATAATAATAATAATGATAATAATAATAATAATTACAATAATAATAATTAATAAACACACACACACACACACACACACACCTATATGAGTATGCAAGTCGAGCATAATGCAAGAAAACATAAGGTGTACGTGGTTATGTTGTGATGGGCCTAGCAGTGTGATTTTGGAGGGATAATATTTCAGTATGGCATGAGGTGTTGCATACAGTAGGTGTATTGTGAGTGTTAAAGGAAGGAGTCTTGTGTGTAGTGGTGTGTATGGCGCATTTTCTTTCATTTTTTCTTTTTGTCTGTCTGCCTTTCTGTTTCTGGGTGTGAGAGTAGGAAGAGATGAAATAGGCGTGGTTAAGTTGGTCTGATTTCTAATACGCCTAAGTTAGAGAGAGAGAGAGAGAGTGTGTGTGTGTGTGTGTGTGTGTGTGTGTGTGTGTGTGTGTGTGTGTGTGTGTGTGTGTGTGTGTTGAAGCCTGCAAAAATAATTCTTTCCAAGTCAGCTCAAACAAGAGGATGATCCCAACTCAGCTTCATTTTCCCGAGAGACATATTGCTTTGGAAAGACTGGCGTTCATACACACCAGGTAAGATGGAAGGTCGCACCGAGGAACAGTGCTTTAGAATTGTATATGAGAAAGACTGGGAATGCCGGTGTGGCGTGGGCAGGTGGGTGGAGGTGTGGTGTGGTGGGTGTTGGGATGAGGTGCGGTGGTGTGGTGAGGTTGGTGTTGGTAAGAGGTAATTGGTTGGTGTGGTGTGGTGTGGAGAGGTGGGTGTTGGTGTGGTGTGGTGTGGGCAGTGACGAGCCAAACAGAGGGAGTGACATTCAAGGTTGGGTGTGCCGAGAATAATGGTGTGGTGTTGTGAGGTGGTGTGGTGTGGTGTGGTGGGTGTTGGTGTGGTGGTGTGGTGTGGGCAGTGACGAGTCTAACAGAGAGTGACATTCAAGGTTGAGTGAGCCGAGAATATTGGTCAATCGATAAAGAAGACTGTGCCAGCCCATATGCCCCTTTGTGTGTGTGTGTGTGTGTGTGTGTGTGTGTGTGTGTGTGGGTGGGTGGGTAGGTGGGTGGGTGGAATATGGTTACCCCTGCAACCCGATGACGCACAATATTGTTCAATTAGTTCTTGCTGTTTATATATTAATCTATTAATTCTAGAAAGCTTTTGCAACTAGAAGGCTTAGGTGTAGACTTTCTTATCCCTCCAGTACCGGAGATCCTTTCTGCTCTCAAGGAAATCGTCTGAGGTTCAAAATAAGTCACTGAAATTGAGGTGTTCAGAGAGTGGAATGGCGGGGGCCAGGGCGACATGGAGGCGATTTGTTTGTGGCCACCCCTTACGGGTTTAAGGCGTCTGGAAATAAACAGATAGAAGAGAGTGGACTTTCATAGTGGATGAAGGACACAAACTATACCCTTGTCACTTTAACTTGGCCTAAAATTCTTATCTCTCCTACTTCAGTGTCGAGTTGTAACAAGAGATTAACATTAGGGTATGATGCTAGTCAAGAAGAAGTGCTATGGAAAGGGTGTAGAGCTATTGCAGTGTCTTTTTTCTGCCATTGAGATGCGTGAAATAAGCTGCAAAAGGACGAAAATCTGAGCCAAGTTAGAGTAAAAGGAGTGTGTCAGAGTGGCCAGATGGTTTGATATATCTTTGGGGGTGACTGTTTGTTGGGGGAAAATTGCCATGTGAACGAAATTGACGCACAATAAATTGCCATATAAAGTTGCCATTTGAACTAAACTGACATGACCTTACCTACGACGCGAACCAGACCACCAGAGAATTAAACTGTCATAGGGTTTAATTGCTATACAGACTAAATAATAAACTGAAAAGAAATAAATTGTCAGGAGAAAGGAATTGCCAGATAACTTAATTGTCACATGAAGCATAATTATCTTCAACTAAATTGCAAACGAAATTATATGAACAAAATCGCCGTGAGAAGTGACCTGCCGAAGCATCTAAATCCCATGAGCTAAATGACGTGACCTGAAGTGACCTAAAGTGACCTAATATGATCTAAAGTGACCTTGCGTGACCTAAAGTGACCTGATATGACCTTAAGTGACCTAAAGTGACCTGACATGACGTGAAGTGACCTATGACCCCGGCCGCCGTACCCTTGCCGATGGACCGAATCAGTCACTGGAATGTGTTGCGGGATTAGACCAAGGACCATTTTTTTTTTTTTTTTTTTTTTTTTTTTTTTTTTTTTTAAATACTGTGTCGTCAAGTGCGTCATGTTTTATGTTTGCTTCTTCATGTTTTATGTTTGCTTCTTCATGTTTTATGTTTGCTTCTTCATGTTTTATGTTTGCTTCTTCATGTTTTATGTTGCTTCTTCATGTTTTATGTTGCTTCTTCATGTTTTATGTTGCTTCTTCATGTTTTATCTTTGCTTCTTCATGTTTTATCTCTGCTTCTTCATGTTTTATCTCTGCTTCTTCGTGTTTTATCTCTGCTTCTTCATGTTTTATCTCTGCTTCTTCGTGTTTTATCTCTGCTTCTTCATGTTTTATCTCTGCTTCTTCATGTTTTATCTCTGCTTCTTCATGTTTTATCTCTGCTTCTTCGTGTTTTATCTCTGCTTCTTCGTGTTTTATCTTTGCTTCTTCGTGTTTTATCTTTGCTTCTTCATGTTTTATCTCTGCTTCTTCATGTTTTATCTCTGCTTCTTCATGTTTTATCTCTGCTTCTTCATGTTTTATCTCTGCTTCTTCATGTTTTATCTCTGCTTCTTCATGTTTTATCTTTGCTTCTTCATGTTTTATCTCTGCTTCTTCATGTTTTATCTCTGCTTCTTCATGTTTTATCTTTGCTTCTTCATGTTTTATCTTTGCTTCTTCATGTTTTATCTTTGCTTCTTCATGTTTTATCTTTGCTTCTTCATGTTTTATCTTTGCTTCATGTTTTATCTTTGTTTCTTCATGTTTTATCTCTGCTTCTTCGTGTTTTATCTCTGCTTCTTCATGTTTTATCTTTGCTTCTTCGTGTTTTATCTTTGCTTCTTCATGTTTTATCTTTGCTTCTTCATGTTTTATCTTTGCTTCTTCATGTTTTATCTTTGCTTCTTCATGTTTTATCTTTGCTTCTTCATGTTTTATCTTTGCTTCATGTTTTATCTTTGTTTCTTCATGTTTTATCTCTGCTTCTTCATGTTTTATCTCTGCTTTTATCTTTGCTCTGTAATCAATTTCCTCTTCACCATCCTCTCCCCACGACCATACTTTATTTTTTCCTCGTTTTTCTGTTTTAATATTTTACGTACACCACATTTTCTTTCCCGGCCTTCCTCTGCTCCTTCCACCTGCCTCTCCCGTATTCTCGTAACTCCCTAACACCTTTTCCTAAGAGATTTATATTGCTTGTTTCACTGTACTCTCCTTTTCTGTGGTATATAAATCCTTCTGATATGGCCATACGGTGCATAAATGGCGTACAAATCGATGTTAACCAGCCACATACAAAAATAAATCGCCAAGGAAGAGGTGATAGGAAGGCTTTTCAACCGAGGAGAATACTGGCCTCTGTATTAGTATGTTGTTTCTCACTTACGTACTTACTTATTTACTTACTTATTTACCTATTTACATACTTATTTACTTACTTACATGCTTACTTATTGACTTATTTACTTACATACTTGTTTACTTTCTTACTTATTTATTTACTTACCCACTTCACAAACACCTTAAGCATTTGCAAGAACCCAAACACTCGATCTATAGACCACACTAATTCTGCTTCCACATCACAGTCATTTCGTGTCTGACTCTGACATAGATTTACTACCCCGTTCCCTGAGGCCCAGAAGCTCTACCTGCCTCACACCTTCACCTGTCATCTCTCCGGCGCTAACACCCACTGCCCATATTCAATACCAGGGCTGTCTCATTCAGGACTGGTGTGATGGGAGTAGGAGGGATGTTGTTGCCTGTCAGTGGGTCGTGTGGAAGATTAGTAAAGACTGTGTTAAAGAAATTCGCAGGACAAGTGACAGACATGCCCTGACTTTGAAGAAGACGCAGTATAAATATAACAGGCGGTGTGTCAGGGAAAGCATATAGAGATTGCCCGGCGTGAAAGGATTGATCTTGCTGGAGAGTCTCTTGAGTGTGTGGAAGAGTTTTGTTATTTGGGGGACATTATGTGCTGGAGGTGTGGCTAGGGTAAGGGGTGGTTGAAAGAAGTTCAGGGAGCAGTTGCCTCTCCTGACGTTGAGAGAGCTCTCCCTCCGTGATGAGGGGTCTTTGTATGCGACATGTGTTAAAAATGTAATGGTGTATGGTAGTGAGACCTGGGCAGTAAAGGAAGAGGATATTCGTAGGCTCAAACGTACGGAAATGACAATGATTCGATGGATGTGTAGTGCGTCAGTGACGTCGAGGTCTGGGGGGTCTAGGACTGTGTCTGAGGAGTTGAGAGGAAGGATGGAACTGGAATATATTGGTGTTTTGATGAGGCAGATTGAGATGGGGTTTGGGCATGTGGAGAGGAGGGGGGATGACAATTGGGTGCTGAAGGTGAGAAGTGTGAACTCAGGGGGTAGGCTTGCGAGAGGCAGACCAAAAAAAGACGCTGGACGAGGTCATAGTGTGACCTCAGGGATAAGGGACTGAATAGGGAGGCTGCTAGAGATCGAGCAGCGTGGAGAGCCGCCATTAGGTGACCAAGGCCGACGCATGCAAGCCTTTTGAAGCCATTATAAACAGTGCGATATGAACTGTACGCCTAGACAACCGCACCGGCATAACTTCATTTCAGCCTGACATCCCAAAAAGGCGAAAGAGTCAGCCC
The DNA here is from genome assembly GCF_032717465.1 of Coenobita brevimanus. NCBI lineage: Eukaryota > Metazoa > Arthropoda > Malacostraca > Decapoda > Coenobitidae > Coenobita > Coenobita brevimanus. The sequence goes on along the minus strand of NC_137052.1, from coordinate 18,027,715 downwards.
GCCAGAACCCCCATTTAGGCAGTTCTCTCGCCCCTTGTTTTACCATTTTCGTGAGGGCGGTGGGTGTGGGTGGAGGGGTGGGAAAGTGGGTAGGTGGGTGTGGGTGGAGGGATGGCAAAGTTGGTAGGTGGGTGTGGGTGGAGAGGTGGGAAAGTGGGTTGATGGGTGTGGGTGGAAAGGTGGGAAAGTTGGTAGGTGGGAGTGGGTGGGTAGGTGGGAAAGTGGATAGGTGGATGTGGGTAGGCAGAGCAGCCAGGAATAATAAGCCTTGTGCAGTCAACAGTCATTCATCTAAACCTTCCCCCATTGTTTTGCCACCAACATGAGGGCGGTGGGTGTGGGTGGGTGGGGTTGTGGGTGGGTAGGGTGGGCATAGCATCCAGAAATAGCCCTTATTGGTAGCGTGCGGGTGCCCACTTTCCTCGTCGGTACTGGCCAAATAAACAGGGATGTCATTTACGGTTTTTGCCAACTCCACGACAGGTATAACAGATCAGCGCCTGCCATACCACCTGCCTCATTTATTTTTATGTTCCATCATCAAAGAATTTTTCGTCCTGAGCGGTGGAAAGGAGGAGTTAAACGGGTAAAAATAATGGCTGGTGGCAACGCGTGGGTGAGGACGCTGGGGGGCAGGGTTGCAAGCTTAGCGTTTTTTCCCGCTAGATACAGGGATACTTCTTTTTAGCAACACCCGAAATATATAGCAATTTTGTAGACATTTTTTGTTATATCGTTAGTTATTCTTTGGTATGTTTGCAGTTTCTTTAGCGACATTGTAACGCTTAGCTAGGAGAAATCTGGAGACATTTTCAAAGTTCAGCCCCCCCCCCACCAAAAAAAAAAAAAAAAAATCTTGCGGTATTATAGGTACTTAATAATACTAGTGATGGGCAGGAAGTGTAGCTATTTTTCTTGCAGCGGTCAGGATGAATGAAGTGAACGGATCTTGAATTTGGCTCTTATCTTTTTATTTTTTTTCTTGGAGGGAACAATGTAGCGGACTTATGGCCTTTGGTTCCTTGTTCCATGCATAAAAATAATGGCGACATGAGAGGAAATTTACCTGTATTTCTGCCTTTAATCGAAGTGCCTCAGGAGTTTAAATACCACCTCTTTTCATTTATTTATTTATTTATTTTGCATAGTACACCTGTTTATCCTCTTTAATTAGTACTACCTGTAGGTGGATCTCGTGGCTCATCGGAATGTGAACGCGGTGGACTGCTGGCTGAAGTTACCCTCGTGCCGTCCATCATTCTCCTTTTGGGGGGATAAGGAGGGGAATGAAGGACGTGTGGTTAACAGGGCAGCTCCACCGGCCGGCCTTATTGGTGGCACCACGTGAAGGCGTCCCTCTCCAGCACTTTATCCTTTAGTACGTTCCTAATACTGATACTAAAAACACATAAATTAATATAAAATTGAATGTCAGGGATAAATCGCTAAGGAAAGAGTGCTACGTAGCGTCCAGTTCCACTTGGAATACTTCCCTTTGGCAACACTGACATAGGGGTCGGCGGGACGGGGGATGTACAGAGGGGGACAAAAGTTAGACTAATTTTCCACCGCGTCTCCGTCACATTTCAAGCCTGTCCGTCACTTCCCTTCCCGACGCATCGTGTAAAAGAAAATCATTTGAGGGCAGGGAAACATACCAGGCCTCTCTCAGCCAAGGAATATCAGCCAGCGGAGGAATGTGAGTGGAAGAATTAGGAGAGCTTTTTTGCCAGACTGTATCACAACACGTCTGCCTCTTCCCTCCCTCCACTCGCTTCTTAAAATCTTCTTCACTACACTCTATTCACTTTAACTTGGCCTAAATTTGCCCTCTTTCCACCTTGAATGCTGGGTTGTTACGAGATATGAACAGTAGAGCATGGTGCTAGTCACGAAGAAGTGCTATGGAAAGAATGTTGTGTTGATACTGGACTGTGGGAAATAGAACTGAAAAAAGTTGAAGCTTTTGGTCAAGGTGCATGAATTCTGGTTACCTTCACCCTGCCACACCTTTACGATCTTCACTACTCTTGCCCTGCCCTGCCTTGTCCTGCCCTTCCCTCACCCTGCTCTACCCTACCCTACCCTACCCTCACCCTTACCTACCCAACCTTACCTCACTTTTATACATTTCACGTTCACCCTGCCTTACCCTACCCTCACCTTAACTCTGCCCTGCCCTACTCTGCTAACTATCACCCTTTTCTACCTCACCCTCGTCCTAAAATCTACTCAAGCGGCATTCACCCTAGTGGCCACTGCCTCACTTCTAAATTCTTTACTCTCACCCTACCCTACCCTTCCTTTTCTTGTCTCACGTCTAAAAATTAACGACTCACCCTCACCCTGTCACGCAGTTCCACCCTTCCCTACCCTACCCTACCCTCCCCTGCTCTACCCTACCCTTCCCTGCTCTACCCTACCCTTCCCTGCTCTACCCTACCTTACCATACCCTACCCTTCCCTTCCCTTCCCTACCCTTCCCTTCCCTTCCCTTCCCTACCCTTCCCTTCCCTTCCCTTCCCTTCCCTTCCCTTCCTTTCCTTTCCCTTCCCTTCCCTACCCTACCCTACCCTTCCCTTCCCTACCCTTCCCTTCCCTACCCTTCCCTTCCTTTCCCTTCCCTTCCCATCCCTACCCTACCCTACCCTACCCTACCCTACCCTACCCTACCCTACCCTACCCTACCCCACCCCACCTTACGCCACCCAACCCCACCTTACCCTACCGTACCAACCCTACCCTACCCTGCCCTGCCCTGCCTTATCTCACTTCTAAATTCCTAATTGTAGTGCGTTTACTCCAATCTCCAAGATCCCTAACCCCTTTCAGCACAGTTGATTACGAGGAAGAAAATGTAGGTTATTATTATTATTATTATTATTAGTAGTAGTAGTAGTAGTAGTAGCAGTTATTATTATTATTATTATTATTATTATCATCATTATTATTACTATTATTATTTGAAGAGTAATCACAAATCAAATCTTGCTTACAAAGAAAATTATCACAGGTTATTTTTTTTTAACCCCCCCCCTTTTTTTATTTAAAGGAAAGACTAGGACAGGATAGAAGAATGCAGAATTTTATGCCGTCCCATATTCTTACTGAAATAAAATAAATAAATAAATAAATAAATAAATGAATAACCAGAATGAATGTGTTGTATGTTTGTTAATCGCAGCCCAAGTCAGACAAAAAATTATCGCATCTTCACACACACACACACGCACGCACGCACGCACACACACGCACGCACACACACACACACACACACACACACACACACACACACACACACACACACACACACACACACACACGTCCTGTGTGTAGGCGTCGGTAACATTTCTATATTTACCATCAAAATTTCCGGAACTGACAAGGATAGTAGGATGCAGAATAGCCCTGTAGATTCCGTAACACCTCTTCCATAGCGACTTATTTTTCACTTTACACCTCAACATCTTTTTCTGCTACTGATGCAAATTTTAAGTCAATATTAAAACTATATAAGTAGCATGCAAGAGAATGTTAAGGTCTAATAGGCAAAATAAATCGGTCAGGAAGAGGCGTTACGAAGCCAAAAATTAGTCTTAGTTACGATACATAATTTATCGTAAGTGGGGAGGTGTATGGGGTGTGAGTTGGAGGGAGGGCAGCCAAATGGTAGAGGGCAGGACGACGTGGAGGCGATTTGTTTATGGCCACCCCTAACGGGATTGAGATGTCTGGCGATAGAGAAACAGGTAGATAGACCGATAGATAGACAGATCGATAAGGTAGACATGCGCTGATACATAGATATACAAATTGATAGATAGATAGCTCGATACGATAGATAGATACATACATAGATGCAGGTAGACAGACAGGTAGATACATAGACAGGCAGATAGTTCAATACGGATATACTATAGATACGTACATAGATAGATAGACAGGCAGAGATAGATAGATGGACAGACAAATAGTTAGATGCTGTAGATAGATACATTGATAGATACAGAGACAGGAGCGTAGGGGGCCAGGGCTAGGCAACTCATTCGCGGCATTAAAGGCGTGGGATGACCAGCCTCGCCCGCCCCTGAGTAGCACAATGAGCAGTGAACCTCAAGAACCCCTCGCATGCCAACCCCAACTGGCCCCATCCGACTGGAGCGCCTTGGTCCACTAAACCACCAGGGGACTATCTGTCTATCTATCTGTCTGCCTAAGTACCTATGTTCGTATCTATCAGTGTATCTATCTACAGTATTTATCTATCTAATGTCACGCGAAATTGATGATCAGAACCCGGTAGACTGCAGGCTGATGATTCCCCTTCCCAGCAATTTACCATCTTTCGGGGGATAGGGAGGAGTCAAGGGGCGTATACTTTATAACCGGGCAGCTCCACCGGCCGCTCGTGTCAGTGCCACCACGTGAAGGCGTCTCTTAGCAGCTCCAAAAATTGATCACATTCATCAATTAGGGGACCAAAACAGCGAGGTAGGGGGAACACACTCACCTGAATCGACGCCAATTAATCCTTGTCCCAGGTGCAAGGTGAGGAGGACCACCAGGGGAAATAATTTGTAAGTATTCATTATGGTTGTCATTTTCACACTATCACCATTTCACATCCTACAGCTCGCGGCGGCACCACACACACACCCTCACCCACCGGCCACTTGGTGAATACTACTGGGGAGAATGAGTGCCGCGTTCAAGATGCCGGCCGGAGTAGGCACTGCCCAGCGTGTCGTACGGCCCATGATTTTTAAATAACACTAATAACAACACCGATCCTTTAAATACCAGTGAATTTTAAGTCTATATCGCGGAGGATAGTTTAAAGTGAGGGGTTAAAGTCTTTGCCCTAATTCGTGTAGTAAGACAGATAAAGACGTATTGGTCGTGCGTCAGGCAGCGGGGGGCGGGAATGCCACGAGAGGCGTGCAGTCTTACATGTGTAAATATCGCGAACAATAACAAGCCTCATATGGCACCCGTGCGAATAACCGGCAATATGGCTTCCCAGATGAGAGTGTAGGCCTAACACTCGGGGGGAGGTGACTAGGGTTCGTATTCCCGTCAGTTAAGGAAGCTCCCTAACACTTTCTCCTGTGTGATTTATTTTTACCTGGTTCGTATTCTCGTCGGTCAAGGAAGCTCACTAACACCTTTTCCTAAGTGATTTGTTTTGTTTATTACAGTGACGATTTGGTTCGTATTCTCGTCGGTTAAAAAAGGTCCATATTACTTTTTCTTAAGGAATATAGTTTATTATTTTTTATGCAAGGAAGATGGATCCAAGGCCAGAAGCCCGAAGGATTGTTCTCTCCAAAAAAAAAAAAAAAAAAAAAAAAAAAAACGAGATAGCCAGATTCAATGTCCGTTCATTTCGAGATGGCTGGACACACTGCGTTTGAACACTGGAGATCATAGGCAGTCGGAAATACAGACGGAGGGAGACAGTTACAGAGTTGACCTGTTGTATACATGAACTGGGAGTAACAGTTAACTCTTACATTAGCGAGTTACACCTTACAGTCCTCCTCCTCCTCCTCCTATTACTACTACTTACTACCACTAGTATTACTACTACTTCTACTACTGCTACTACTACTACTACTACTACTACTACTACTTCTACTACTACTTTGTTACATAAATCCTCACCATAGCGCCATACACTGCAGAAATAACCTACACTCCAGGGGGGATATTTTTAGTGTCACGAGGTTTTCTTGACGCCTGTTCCTTAGCGGTTTAATCTGGAAGTTATATCTCGGTAACCTCTTCTATATTACTGATCCAAACTATGTCTGTGATAAAACCATATAGCAAACTAGAGAACGTTAAGATGTTAGAGGCAAAATAAATCGCTTAAGAAAAGGCGCTACGTCGTATTGTCATCGGTTAAGGAGACCCCCTAACACCTCTTCCTTAGCGGTTTATTTTTGGATATGGCTGGTTAATATCCTTTTGCAAGTTATCTCTTCAGGGTTTGGCAATATTAGAAGGATCTGTGTAACTCGGAGAAAACAGTAATGTTTTGTATGCAAAATAAATCGCTTAAAAGATGCGTTAGGGACAAGAATACAGCCCCCGGTCTACTTCAGTGTTAGGTGGGTGAAGGAATGAGGACAGTGTATACAGTCTTATACACAGGTGGTGGGGAGGGACGCCTGCGTATGGTGGCACTGATAGAGCCGAGCTTCTCCACTGTCTGGGTATAAAAACGTCCCTTAACTAGTTCCCTATCCCCCGAAAAGACGATGGTGGACTGCAGGAGGACAGCTGAAGCCTGTAAACCACCGGGTTCACGCTTGAGATGAACCTGGAGTTGCAACAACAACAACAATTACTACTACTACTACTACTACTGCTACTACTACTACTAGCACTGCTGCTACGACCCTTACTAGTACAACAACAACAACAACTACTACTACCTCTACTACTACTACTACCTCTACTACTACTACTACCTCTACTACTACCTCTACTACTACTACTAAACCACCACCACCACCACCACCAAGATTCTCACTAAATACGTGTCAGCCAGGTTTGCTCCACTACGCTGTTGGCGGGCCATAATATGGTGCCAACAATGTGGCAGTAATGACGGTGCCGATGAGTGATTCAGCAGCGGATCAGCGCCCGTATCTCAGCACACAAGCGCCCCATTATTACTGCTGTCCCCCTCGAAGCTAGCGATCTCCATTTTCTGTATTAATTTTATGTATTACTGTCTGCCTTTATTTTCTCTGTTATTTATTCCTTTTATTTTCTCATTGTTATTCCTTACTGTAGTTTTATGTATTATTGTTTGTTTTTATTTTGTTCGTCTGCTTATTATTTTTACCCTCCTCCTGACAAAATCAGAGGAGGGTGTTGTTATCACTGGGATCAATAGGTGTACGTCTGTAGAGCTGGATGGCAGGGTGGCTGGCTGGGCGTAGAGATTTCGTTTCGAGGCCAGAACTCGGAAAGTTTTCACTGTAGAGTCATGGAATTTCACGTAGTTATGTCTTATAGTGATTAGTGAACAGGTGTCTCTTGATAGGTAGGATGCTGTGTCTTAAGTGTGTGTATGTGTGTGTGTGTGTGTGTGTGTGTGTGTGTGTGTGTTTTTTTACTATAATGAAAAAGTAAAAAAGAAAATGGCTTCCGGGCTAGGACTCAGAAACTAATACAGGTATAGGCTTCCAGGTCTCAGGAATATGTGTTAGTATGCCTTCTGGTGCCTTTTTGTAGTTAGAATGCCATGAGATTATCTAATGTTATGAAATTGCAAACATACATGAAACTGATTATTTTAATGCATTTTTCTGTTAAAACTTTGCAACCATTACACCCAGGAAGCAGAAATTGTACATGATAAATGATTATAGGAATATCTAATTGTTTATAAAGTTCCATGACCGTACCTATTATGCAATCATAAAAAAAGGTTGCCTAAATGAAAAAAGCATGAGTCTTAATATCTTCACATCAGCTCATAACTTCATTATTGCCGTGGATAAACTACTGAAATTAGTTTTAATGTCTCTGTGTTATACGGGTGGGTGGGTGGAGGTGAGGGCCGGTATGCGCTTGGTTAGGTGGCAGGGAGGTGGGGGTGGGTGGGTAAGTGCTTGGTCAGATGGAGGGTTGCAACAGTGAAACGGTGCCAGTGTTTTTATTTATCAGCTTATCTGCTTTTATTCCGTTTAACTTTTATCTACTGCTGTCTGCTTTTCTTTTCTCTGCTTTTTTACGGTACTTTATTTTGTCTGCCTTTAATTATTTATTTATTTATTGGCTGCTCTTGTTATTTTTACTTATATTTTATTTAGTATTGATTGGTTTTATTCCCTCTCATTCTTATTCCTCTTATTCTTATTCCTCTTATTCTTATTCCTCTTATTCTTGTTCGTATTCTTATCCCTCATCTTACAAATCTTGTTTTTTTGTATAGTATTATCATTATTTTATTTTTGTAAATTGTATTATTCATATTTATATTATTATTATTATTATTATTATTATTATTAATTATTTATTATTATTATTATTGTTAATTATTTATTATTATTATTATTATTATTATTAATTATTATTATTTATTATTATTATTATTATTATTATTATTATTATTATTATTCTAATACTTCTACTGTTATTATGATCTTTTTTCTCCACTTTATCTTTCATGATCATCTTCATCTACCTCATCTTTTCTTCGTCTTCGTCTTACAAGTGCAGGTGAGAATGTGAGTGAATGGAAATCTGAGAGAGAGAGAGAGAGAGGGTGGGGGGGTGAAGGCATTAAACTCACAGCAGTACAACGCCATCTTGGGAAATATTCAGCTGTGACCTAATGAAACAGTCTTACCTACGCCACCATTCCTCTGGTTGGACTTCTCTCTTTCTTTGTTTCATTCATTCCCTCATTCTCTCTTTTTCTGTTTTCTTTCTTTCGTTTTCAATTTTGTCTTTTTCCTATTTTATTTTTATTTTTTCTTTCCTCTTTCATTCTTTCTTTTTCATCTTTTCTTTTTCTTTCTTTTCCTTTCTTTTTTCTTTCTTTTCTTCCTTCCTTCCTTCCTTCCCTCCCTCCCTCCCTCCCTCCCTCCCTCCCTCCCTCCCTCCCTCCCTCCTTCCTTCCTTCCTTCCTTCCATACTTACTTACGTCCCTCCTTCCTTTCTTCCGTCCTTTCTTCCTTCCATCCTTCCTTCCGTCCTTTCTTCCTTCCATCCTTCCTTCCCTCCCTCCTTCCTTCCTTCCCTCCTTACGGTACTTACCTACTTCCTTCCTTTCTTCCTTCCTTTTTTTCCCTTCCTTTCCTGTTCATTCTCTCATTTCTTCATCTGTTCTTTCTCTCTCATTCTTTCTTTCATTCATTCTCTCATTTCTTCATTCTTTATTTATTTCTTTTGTTCATTGTTTCTTTCTTAATTTTCTTTCTTTTTCATTTTCCCTTTCTTTTCTTTCTTTTTTTACTGTTATGGTTCGTTGAGGCGCCCATCATCCACTCACTCGATGTAATTCCGCCTTCCAGTAACTGTGCACTGACTGACAAGCTAAATGATTAATTGTAACCCAGAAAACCATTTATTACGCTGGGTGGTAACCATATAACCAAGTGACACCTGGTGGTCTAGTGGATTAGGACTCATTTATACGGGGTGGTCCAAAAACAGCGCCACACCTAGGGATACCTTACGTGGTGGGGGGACGGCACAGTCTGCTGGTGTGGGCGTGGGTGTGGCAGTGGGAGTAGGAAATTGATAATGATGCAGGATAGACACTGATAACGCTGACTGTCTGCTGGTGTGGGCGTGGGTGTGGCAGTGGGAGTAGGAAATGAATAGCCTATATGATGCAGGATGGATACAGGCAACCCTGACTGTCTGGTGGTGTTGCCGTGGGTGTGGCAGTGGGAGTAGCAAATGAATAAATGATGCAGGATAGATACTGATAACGCTGACTGTCTGCTGGTGTGGGCGTGGGTGTGGCAGTGGGAGTAGCAAATGAATAAATGATGCAGGATAGATACTGATAACGCTGACTGTCTGCTGGTGTGGGCGTGGGTTTGGCAGTGGGAGTAGGAAATGGATAATGATGCAGGATAGATACTGATAACGCTGACTGTCTGCTGGTGTGGGCGTGGTTGTGGCAGTGGGAGTAGCAAATGAATAAATGATGCAGGATAGATACTGATAACGCTGACTGTCTGCTGGTGTGGGCGTGGGTGTGGCAGTGGGAGTAGCAAATGAATAAATGATGCAGGATAGACACTGATAACGCTAATTGAGCCGTCTCCGCAGAACACAAGAAAGCAAGTGATATATATGGACTATTTTGTATGAAAAAATGAAAAAAATATATATGGAAAAAAAATGATAAAAGAAAGAATAATCAAAAAGTGAATGTGGAAAAGGAAGAGATGAGTCGCAAGAGATGATGAGGGCAGGATTTAGACATATATATATAGAGAGAGAGAGAGGGAGAGAGAGAGATGATGATGATGAAAGTGATGAGAGAGAGAGGGAGGTGATGATGATGATGAAGAGAGAGAGAGAGAGAGAGAGAGAGAGAGAGAGAGAGAGAGATGAAGAAGAAAGAAGGAGAAAGATCACCGAACTGAATAGGCCAGGGACTGAGAAGTGTGACAGCTGCAAAAGAGGTCGACGACGAAGAAGATTAAGAGGAAGAAGGAAAAGAAGTCGATAAAGAAGAAGCAAATGTATTACCAACCTGAAGAGGCGAGTGTGAGAGATGCTAAGAAGAGGACGAAAGAAGAAGAAAGGAAGAAGAAGGAGGAAGAGGAGGAGGAGAACAAGAAAATGCATAATCGAATTGAAGAGGCTGGGAATTCGGAAATGTGACAACTGCAGAAGAAGAAGAAGAAAAACTAAGAAGAAGAAGAAGACCAAGGAGGAAGAAGAAGAAGAAAAGGGAAAGAGGAAGAAGAAGAACAACAACAACAACAGCAGCGACAACGACAAGAACAAGAAAATGCCTCCCTCAAGACAAGACGCCAGTGTGAAGCCAGCGTCATCGCCGACTCACCAGCCTTGAGACGCTATCAGACCAGGGGTAAGAAGAAGCCAGGCAGGAGGCTAACACTCGAAAAACCCGCCTCGTAGATTTGCCATTAACGACCCCATTCTTGCTTTTCTTGGGCCGCTCTGAACGACTTGTGGGCCCTGGGGTATTGGCGAAGCAGTTAGAGGTCATTGCGCTTCTTAACTACCACCAAACTGACGCGGTGAGAATACCTGGTGACAAAAAGGCGTATACATAAGGGGGAAGTTGCATCTGATGGTGACTTGGCGTATGATCGACCTAGGAATGAAGTCTTGCGCTGGAGGGTAAGGAAAATATCTAGTTCTCCTGTTCTGTAATTGTCTTCTAAGTATTGTTGAATAAAAGCCTATAATATCAGCAATCAGTCAGGCAGGCAGGCAGTCAACGAATAAAAAAATAAATAAAACTAGAGGAGCACTCAGTGGAGCACACCTCTCCGACAAGGGCAACGTCATTTCCAAACCACTCTTCATAATGGGTTAGGTTTTCTCATCACTGATTAGGGTTTCACAAAAAAGTGTTTTCCGGATCCAGAATCAATAATACAATCCTAATCGGTCCCAGAAGTTAATCGATTGTTCCCTGGGACATGGGCTATCTACCCACCAAATTCAGTCCAGATCTCTCGTTTAGTTTTTGAGTAATCCTGCTAACAAACAAACAAACTAACAAACAGGGGTGATAACATACTCTCCTTGTCGTAGGGAACAGCAGCAGCAAGGAGCAGTCACAGATGCAACACTCACCCACCATCATTTCTTTGGGCCGAGTATTTTGGTTCGACTACAAATTACTTTTAAATTCGAATTAATGTGTTCTTGTTTGACCCCTAACATTTCCACTGGTTCAAATAAGATCTAAATAGCCTCTCTCTCTCTCTCTCTCTCTCTCTCTCTCTCTCTCTCTCTCACTGTATGATCATATTCTACGTAGCTTTTGGAATTACGTAATACCTCTCACATGCTAATTTATCCTGCAGAGTAAACCTTAATATCTTCTTATATATCAATAAAGGAAATTACATCGATATTAAAACGATAGAAACAACGTTCAGGGAAAATGCTAAGGATGCAGACTAAATCGCTAAGGAAAGGGTGTTACGGAGCAGGGAGACAGCTGGCCATTATTACTGATATTTTTTAGATGCGGGAGCTTCTCTTGAAATTCCTGTCCATGTCACTAATTATTCTCTGAAGCCTGGCGTTTCATTCCCGTAGACTTTAGCGACGCCACACCATACCACATAACCCTATCACACACCGCACCTCACCACACCATCCGCTCGTCACTACACCACACCAAATTACCCTCCCACACCACACCACCCTCACGCATACCACACCACACCACCCAGCCTTCCCACACCACACCACACCACACCACAGTACATCGTATCACCCTCATACACGTCACCACGCTACAGAAATCACTCTCCCACACCACACATCACACCACACTGCCCGCTCAAACGTCATCATACCACACAAAATCATTCTCTCACACCACACCACACCACGCCACACTACCCACTTAAACGTCACTACACCACAAAAAATCAGTCTCCCACACCACACCACATCACATCACATCACACCACACCACACCCCACCACACCACACCACACTGTACTCATTTCACCTTAATTTGGCCTAAAGTTGCCATCTCTCCGTGTGGAATGCCGAGTTGTAACAAATAGAGTAACACCAGGTTATGGTGCTAGTCACGAAGAAGTGCTATGGGGAAGGGGTGGTGTCGCAGGTCTGTCTTTTTTCTGCCACTGAGCTGTGTGAAAAAGGGAAATAAAAAGGAAGAATATAAAGAGAATAAAAAGAGGGAATAAAGTACAAATAAAAAAGAAGAAAAACAAAAACCAAAATTACAAAGAAAAACAAGAAAAGGAAAATTTTGGCCAGGTCAACCCATTCAGCCTGAGGACGCCATTATATATTGTTATTATTTTCTTATTATTTTCTTGGGAGTTTTTTTTTTTATATACTTTCCTTAACCTTTTTTACTTCCGGCGATAGTAAAGATTTTAACTGAGCGGCATAAAAATTATCTGCCACCAGTATAAATGAAATGGAAGTGACATTATGAGAGAGGGGGGTGTGTGAGTTGGGAGCAGGGCAGTGAAATGGCGGGGGACAGGGCGACGTGGAGGCGATTTGTTTGTGGCCACCCCGTACAGGATTGAGGCGTTTGGCAATAGATAGATAGCCATTATCGGGGTGAAGGGGTGAAGAGGGAGTGTAAGACGAAGAGTAAGTTATTGGGGTGAAGGTGAAGGAAGAGGGGTGAATAAGAGGGAGTGTAAGATGAAGAGTAAGTTATTGGGGTGAAAGGGTGAAGGTGAAGAAAGTGGGGTGAATGAGAGGGGTGTAAGACGAAGATGATGTGGTGGGTAAAGATGGCGGATGTGGCAGGTAAAGGTGAGATCATTAGCCACACACACACACACACACACACACACACACACACACACACACACACACACACACACACACACACACACACACACACACACAATTCCTCCATCCAGCTCGCCCTCTTGTTAGTTTTATTGTCTCTTGGCTCTCTCTCTCTCTCTCTCTCTCTCTCTCTCTCTCATCTTATCTACGTTCTTGACATCTATCAGTCAGTCTGTCTATTTGTCTATCTGTGTATATCTATCAGTCAGTCACTCAGTTAATCAGTGAGTCTGTATATCTGTCAATCAGTCTATCTGTGTACAGCCATCAATCAGCCATTCAGTCAGTCTATCTGTCTCTATCTATCTATCTATCTATCTATATTAATCAGTCAGCCAGTCAATCAGTCTATCCATCTATCTATGTGTGTATCTATCAATCAGTCAGTCGATCAATCAATGTACATCTGTATCTATATATTTACCTGTCTGTAAAGATAAACAGACTGACACAGACAGATGGATAGATAGACGGCATAGATTCTAGTTATCACATTCCCTCCGAAGATGTATTTGAAAACGATTGAAAGCCTCGTTTGGTAGGAAGGCCACGTGTTGAGACATGTAAACAAATACACGTGGCCGCAGCATTGCATCTTCAGGTAGTGATAAGTAAATCCATCAATATTAATTATATACTCGAAAAATGAATTGACGGGGAGCAAGGGAGCAACCAATTTTTTTTTCTTTTCGTTTTTCTTTCTGAGGTGGGGATGGTGCTGAATGAACGTTGTAAAAATTAATGAGATGGCCTGAAATGTAATATAACAGTATGTAGCGTAATTTTAGGTGTATCTAGTGTTCAAGAGTAAACGAAACAACCACGGGAAAAAGATTAATAGCCGAATGAGTAAGTACACAATGAAGTAACTGCCATTTTTTTTTTTTATAGGGGTGGGCCTGGCTCCCCCCCTGACCTGTCCTTAAGATGGAAAATATTTGCGTGAATTGTTACAGTACTTAGCGTTGCAGTGTGTGGCTTGTTTTTCCTTTCATAATTTCCATAGCTACATAAATCTTGACGGTCAGTAAGGCTTCAGGTTGTTAGAAATCTGAAGCAACATTTGATAGGCAGGTAAATACGATGAAAGCACTTATAGAATTGTTAAAAAAAAAGTGTAGGACAAATGACGATACGAATGAGGGCTGTGGCAGTATTTTCTCTCCACCCTTCACACTTTCCTCTCTGGCGCTCGCATGTCTTGTCTTGCCAATAACAGACTACCGCACTTGTGTTTGTCTTTACGCTACAACAGCGCCCTATTTTTCCATCTGTTTCTTTTCCGTACTGTTTTCTTTCTTTTTCCATGACGTATTAATTTGTGGAGGTACTAAAGATGCGAAATTTCTCCATTATTTTTATTCATGTCTTTCCTCCAAAAAATCAATAATAATAATAATAATAATAATAATAATAATAATAAATAAAGAAGAGTCCCCCCTTCTTTAGCCTGACACCATAATCCCGGAAGGGGTGGCCACAAATGAACTGCCTCCATGTCGTTTTATCATGCACCATCGGGCTGCCATCTCTCCACGTCACAACCCTCAGCCTCATTTACCTACCTCTGTACCCCATCCATCTCATCCTCGCCCCCCCCCCCCCTCCTCGTCCTCCTCTCTTTTATACACTTCGCTTTAAGTAGGCGCAAAATTGTCAGCTCCATGTCTCCTCCTCCTCCTCTTACATACACTCTACACTTTTCACTTCCAGTAGACGCAAAATTGTCATCGTGTTGAATACTGAGCTGTAACCAGATATTAACAGCAGAATTTATTGCCACTCACTAACATCCGCTCTGTAAACATTGTAGGAACGTTGGATTGTTTTAGTCTGTCATTAAGTACAGGGAAATTGGCTGCAAAAGGGCGAAGCTTTCCACCAGTATGAAATTAATTGTGTATACTCATTCTTTCATTCTCCATTTTCTCCAAGTGATAAAATAAAATAAAATGGAGCATAAAGTGAAATGAAGTGGAATGAAAATGAAATAAGATGCTTGATAATGTTCCTCCTGTACCATTTTTTTCTTTTAATTCAACAACGAACTAATAAGCTCATAGCTTACAGGGAAACGAACTGAATTCTTCTGACGACTACGCACTCAATTATCCTTCCTTCAGAGACAAATTATTATTATTATTGGTAGTGGTGATGGTGGGAGTAGTAATAGTGGTGGAGGTGGTGGTGGTGGTGGTGGTAATAGTATTATTGGTGGGGGTGGGGATGGTGGAGGTGATGATGGTATTATTATTATTATTATTATTATTGTTATTATTATTATTATTATTATTAGTAGTAGTAGTAGCAGCAGCAGCAGCAGCAGCAGCAGTAGTAGTTGCTGTTGTTGTTGTTTTCTAATCCCTGGCTCATGGGAAACGCAAACCCAGTAGACGCAGGACGAAGTTGCCTTCCACCTGCAAGCCACCATCCTCCTTTCTGGGGATAGGGAGGGAGTTGAGGGACGTCTGTATAGCCAAGGTGGGCACTGGAGCTGCCGGGTTATATCAGTGCCACCACACGAAGGCGTCCCTCCGGCACTACAAAGCTGAGTTATGAGAGTGAAATGGTCATAAGTTTGTGAGTTTGGGTCCAGGGTCGTATTGTGTGTGTGTGTGTGTGTGTGTGTGTGTGTGTGTGTGTGTGTGTGTGTGTGTGTGTGTGAGAGAGAGAGAGAGAGAGAGAGGGATTTTTCATGCATGTTACACCTTGATAGTCTTTTTAGTTATTTCTTATGCCGATATAGTTTGCCTCCGTAGCATAGAAGAAACTACCGTAGCCATAATATGCAGAGAGAGAGAAAATCACCGAGGAAAAGCTGCTAAATACGTGTCCCCATCTCACGCGTCCAGGTGAATGCCGACACGTAACAGGTAAAATAAATAGCTAAGGAAGAGGCGCTACGTAACAGGTAAAATAAATCGCTAAGGAAGAGGCGCTACGTAACCTCCCAGAATACGTGGCGTTGTGTGGCGCGCCCCCTCTTCGCGTTTTGTCTAACACACCTGAGCGTGACACGTAATTAAGAGGCGAATCAGGTCGTGAAATAGCGCGATTACCTGTGTATTCGTATTAACCTCTTCAGTACGATGATTTGGCTCTTGTATGCTTGCTACTCGGTTTTGTTTAGCTTAGCGATGTTTGAGAGTGTATGTGAGTGAAGTGGGGAGAGGAAGGGGGAGACCAAGGATGAGATGGAGGGATGGAGTGGAGAGGTATATGAGAGAGGGGGGTGTGAGCTGGGAGCAGGGCAGTGAAGTGGCGGGGGACAGGGCGACATGGAGGCGATTTGTTTGTGGCCATCCCTTACAGGATTAAGGCGTCTGGCAATAGATAGATAGATAGGTACCGTATTCTCGTCGGATAAGGTGACTCCCTAGCGCCTCTACCTTAGCGATTTTTTTGGGGGGATATGGCTGGTTAATATCCCTTTGCACGTTATTTATGCAGAGTATAGCGATGTTTGAGGGATTTAACACAATAGGACAGTTGGGCGTAATAAGCACAATAAATCACTTAAGAAAAGGTGTTAGGGAGCTTCTTTAACCGACTGAATACGGGCAGAGGGGAGACGTATCTAGAGCTGTAATTAACCCTTTCAGTACGAGACGTTTTTACTAAATTAAAATCATCTATACTCTTTCCACCTTACCTTGACCCACATTTTCGTCTTTGTACAGCTTATTTCGTGAGTTTAAAGACAGTGTTGCGTCTCTACATCCTTTCCACGGCACTTCTTTGTGACTAGCACCATTTTCCAGCATTAAGACAGAGTTACAGCTCTGCATCCTTTCCACGGCACTTCTTTGTGACTAGCACCATTTTCCAGTGTTAATCTAGTTACAACTCAGCATTCAAGATGGAGAGATGGCAGTTTTACATCAAGATTAATTTTATAATAGTAGGAGAGACTTTTATTGGGGTTTTAAATATCTCTCAACCCTTTCAGCACGAGAGGCCTTTCCTAAACTTAAGTAAAATCGTCTGGTAGGATTGAAGGAATATACGTCCTCGAAGTGAAGGGGTTAACACAATCACCGGAATTCACCAATACCTCTTGAATCCGACTGACATTATTATTATTATTATTACTATGATTGTTACTACTACTACTACTACTGCTACTATTACTACTACCACTATTCATATAATAATAATAATAATAATTATTATTATTAATTAATTACTACTACTACTACTACTACTATTATTATTATTATTATTTTTATTTTTATTAGGGTCTTATTATCATTGTTATTATTTTTTTGTTATCTGGAGGCAGTTTTATTTAGATATTGCTTTTCGTACTTCAGAGTTAAGATACAGCCTCCATTAACCCTTTCACGACAGGTGTCCCGGAAGTTAATTAAAACTGTCAGGAAGAAGCAAGAATAAATAAATAGATAAATAAACAAATAAAAAGTAAATAAATAAATCGCCAGGTTGATTTTAAGTGACGTAATTTTTTCGTGTATTCGTCTTGCTACCAGACGAGTTTCTTCGACTTGGGAATACCTCTTGTGGTAGTAGTAGTAATAGTAGCAGCAGTAGTAGTAGTAATAATGGTGGTAGTAGTAGTAGTAGTGGTAGTAGTAATGGTAGTAGTAGTAGTAGTAGTAGTGGCAGTAGTAGTTATAGTAGCGTAGTTATTGTTGTTGTAACCCGAAACTCACCTGAAAGTGTCCCGGGTGGAGTGTAGGCTGAAGGTGCCCTTATGCAGTAGACCGAGAAGTAAAACACACACACACACACACACACACACACACACACACACACACACACACACACACACACACACACACACACACACACAAAGCATTCGAGATGGAGATCTGGTAGTTAAAGACCAAGAAGAGTGTAGAAGTGAGAACGTATAGACCACAAATATTATAAAACATGAACTTTATTTTTGTGTTAAAACTCAGCATTGAAGGTGGAGGTATGGCAATTTTAGGCCAAGTTAGAATGAAAAAAGTATATAGATAGATAGATAGTGGTTTGGAGAGACAGACATTCAACAGCATAATGTGCTTTATGAAAACTCCGCGTTTAAGATAGAGATATGACCATTTTAAGTGGAGGTATGGCAATTTTAGGTGGAGGTATGGCAATTTTAAGTGGAGGTATGGCAATTTCAGGTGGAGGTATGGCAATTTCAGGTGGAGGTATAGCAATTTCAGGTGGAGGTATAGCAATTTTAGGTGGAGGTATGGCAATTTTAGGTGGAGGTATGGCAATTTCAGGTGGAGGTATAGCAATTTTAGGTGGAGGTATGGCAATTTTAGGAGAGACTGACATTCAACAGCATAATGTACTTTATGAAAACTCCGCGTTTAAGATAGAGATATGACCATTTTAAGTGGAGGTATGGCAATTTTAGGTGGAGGTATGGCAATTTTTGGTGGAGGTATGACAATTTTAGGCAGAGGTATGGCAGTTTTCAGCTGAGGTATGGCATTTTTAGACAGAGGTATGGCAATTTTCAGCGGAGGTATGGCAATTTAGGTGGATGTATGACAGTTTTAGGTGATGATATGGCAATTTTTAGCGGAGGTATGGCAATTTTAAGACAAGTGAAAATGCTGAAGAGTTTGGGTGAGAGACAGACAGTAGCAGCAAGCATTCAAGATACAGCAATTTTAGGTGGAGGTATGGCAATTTTAGGTAGAAGAATGGCAATATTAGGAAGTATGACAGTTTTAAGCGAAGGTATGGCAATTTTAGGTGGATGTATGACAGTTGTAAGGGGAGGTGTGGCAGTTTTAAGCAGAGATACGGCAATTTTAGGTGGAGGTATGACAATTTTAGTTGGAGGTATGGCAGTTTTAGGCCACAAAGTGAAAATCCTAAAGAGGCTGGGTGAGAGGGACGCAGACAACAGCGGGGAATGTCCTCCTCCGTCACGTAAACACAAAAGCCTGGCAGCGTCACCGGGCCGGCCACTGCTCTCCTGGGAAATAACCCCACCAGCTTTACGCTTATTTAGGAGCAGCGCCAATTCCTGCAGCTTCCACACCAGGCCATACCCACCACACCACCGCACGCCATGATGGATTGGTTGGGCCTGCACGTACACATATACACACACACAGACACACTAATACATACACATACAGGCTACATACACTGACACACACACCACCAAACGTTAACACACACACACACACACACACACACACACACACACACACACACACACACACACACACACACACACACACAGAGGGGGGGTAACGTAATTCAACACAAATACACACAGGATGACGTGGATGACAGGATGGCATGGAAGTAATTTGTTTGCGGCCACCCCTTCCGGGATTAAGGCAGCTGGGTGTAGATGAGATACGGGGGTAGACAGAATACACCACAATAAATATAACACACACACACACACACACACACACACACACACACACACACACACACACACACACACACACACACACACACACACACACACACACACAGCATAACTGACCACCCACCTCCCGCCAGCGTCATCAGCTTTAACCCATTCAATCAGATCTCGTATTTTGAGATGCGGGAGCTTCAGTTAGGATCGACGTTGTTCGTCAGGCGCATGTTAATGATTTCGGAGGCGAGGTGCTCAATTCCCGTTGAGTTCTGCGAAGCCCCATAGTTAGGCCCTGATGTTCCCGTATTCAAAAATATTATACTTATATCATCCTTGCTACCTCCTGCCGGTTTTTATTCAACTTATGGAAGAATTTCCATATTGAAGAGGTCATTGAAATCTGTATCTAATCCTTTGTGCTTAAAAGTTTATCCTGCCCTGAATAACATTGTCTACAGATAGCAAGAATAGAGCAGTTATAGACAGTATATTATTTAAGCGCTTAAGCAGGCGAAAATCGGTCATATAGCCTATACATAATTGTTTGTGTGTGTGTATGTGTGTGTGTGTGTGTACCTTGTCTGAATGTGAGCATATCTCACTGCGTGGCTGACTTTAGATGGAATGAAAGCTGACCTGAGACAGAAACAGGACAACAGTGAAGGGACGGGAGAGAAGGGGCACTGAAGGATGGTTGGCTTAGTACCCAGGCGCACCACCCGTCATTACTGGTGTCTTGTGTACCCAGCCCAATCTATGGCGGGTTTTCGCGACGTTAAAAGTCAAGGCCATTTTACTAATCTTGGTATTGCAAACTGACTATCGTGCTGGTACCCCGTTTTCACGAGCACCGAAAGTCAGTACGAAATTGAATCCAGGTCAAGAGAACCTAGGATTCGTCAGTGTTGTTCCTGAGGTATTTTGAGTGATGCTGACGATATTGTCTTCTTCATAATGTAAACACAGGCAGCATGTCCGATTCCCAGGTGAAATAATGCCTCCTGTGTTGAAGTAAAACAGTTCATTGGACATTACCGTAGCACAGTGTAGTCGTATGGATGGTCGAATTAACACGGCATGATATAGTGAAGTGAAACACGTGACCACACCACCAGCAGATTATCTGTTTTGGCGGCACTTGGTCATATTCACTATTGTTGTCAGAATTAGTCAGAATTTATTTTGATTTTTGACCCTCACCAAAACCCGCCTCTAGCCAAGACTTAAGCCCTGTGAATTGCAGGTGCTGAAGTTGCCCTTTTTCTGCAGTCCTCCATCGCTGTTTTGATAGATTGGGAGGGAATTGAGGGACGTTTTTGCAACCCAACCGGGACACGGGAGTACATCGGCACCACCACGTGAAGGCGTCTCTGTTTAGCACCCCTTCTCAGCACAATCGCACGTTTTCAGTCAGTTAGTTGGAGGTATGACAGTTTTTGGTGGAGGTATGGCAATTTTAGGTGGAGGTATGGCAATTTTAGGTGGAGGTATGGCGATTTTAGGTGGAGGTATGGCGATTTTAAGTGGTGGTATGGCGATTTTAGGTGGAGGTATGGCGATTTTAGGTGGAGGTATGGCGATTTTAGGTGGAGGTATGGCAATTTTAAGTGGTGGTATGGTTATTTTCGGTGGAAGTATGGCAATTTTAGGGAAGTATGGCAGTTTTAGGTGGAGGTGTGGCAAGTTTAGGTGGGGGTATGGCAATTTTAGGTAAGTATGGCAATTTTAGGTAGAGGCATGGCAATTTTAGGCCACAAGTGGAATTATGACAAAAATACATGTCATTGAACAGTCCAGCATAAAATGTTCGCTCCACTTTTTGTACAATAGTCCTTTCACCTTAAATTGTCACAGATTTTCATCCTTTTACGGCTTTCATGAAATACAGCATGGAAGCAGATTTAGAAAACCAGATAGGAAATTAATATATAGACTTTCCTCCCCCCCTTGATCCCACTCTCCCCCCTTTCCTCCCCTCCCCGTCCCCTCTCCATCACCGCATCCAAAGTAAAATCTCCAACTAATTTCCATTGCAAATTATCGGTATTCATTTTTTTTTTATCGTGATTTATAGTGGCGTAAAAAAAGACTGTATTTATCTTTGTGTAGCAAGGCAGATGGAGTTATAGTGGGCTATTGTGATTACGTTTTAACAGTTAGTCTTTCCTGTTCTCCTGTTGACACGCTTGCTTGACTCCTGTTGACACGCTTGCAATATTCTCCTGTTGACACGCTTGCTTGACTCCTGTTGACACCCTTGCAATATTCTCCTGTTGACACGCTTGCATTACTCCTCTTGACACGCTTGCATAGGCTATCCTGCTGACACGGTTGCTGCATTAGGCTCTCCTGTTGACACGCTTGCAGTAGGCTCTCCTGTTGACACGCTTGTATTACTCCTGTTGACACGGTTGCTGCATTAGGCTCTCCTGTTGACACGCTTGCATTAGGCTCTCCTGTTGACACGCTTGTATTACGCCTGTTGACACGGTTGCTGCATTAGGCTCTCCTGTTGGCACGCTTGCTGTATTAGGCTGTGCTGTTGACTGCATTAAGCTCCCCATTTGACTATTCGCACGACTACATAGGGCCCTCCTGTTCGCACGCTTACATTAGGCGTTCCTGTTCGCACCCACTTCCCAGCCTTCCTTTCTTCACTCGTCGTCAGGTATGAGTGGAGGGAGTGTGAAGTGGAGGGGAATGAGGCAACGCACTCCACTCCACTCTGCCAGAACTGTACCGAGGGAGGGAAAGGAAATGGCGCTGGGATTTAGTATTGTAATCCACAGTGAGCATAAAGGCGCGGGAGAGGGGTGCCTTCACGTGGTGGCACTAGTAAGGCTTGGGTTCCTTCCTTGCCTAAAAGATAAACAAAGAAAAAGGTCTGGTGGCTCCCCTGGCTGGTCATGTAAACGCCCCTCAGTTCCTTCTTTATCCCCCAAAAGGAGGATGGTGTACGGTAGAAGAGTAAATTCAGCCAGCAGTCCACAGGGTTCACAGTCAGATGAACCTGTTACTACTGCTGCTGTTACCCCTTCAATCTGTCTATCTCTTTATTGCCAGGCGCCTTAATCCCGTAAGGGGTGACCACAAACAAATCGTCTCCATGTCGCCGATGACTTTTTTTTTTTTCCTATCACTGGAGATTTTCATTCATTTCAGGGAGTATATACCTCTCATGAAGGGGTTAATGAAGGCTTTAGCTGACCTCCAGTTTGAGAAGTCTATCTGAACGCTAAATAGAATTGTCTGAAGGTAGCAAAAAATGAAAATAAATAAATAAAAAATCGATTTGTAGAGATTAATTACTACAAGGCATAATTGTTTTTGTTTTGTTTTTCTTTCATATTTTTCACTTCACTTCTCACAGTGGTTCGGATGTGATGTGTTTTGACAGCTGCAGGAGTGATAATGGGAGTGTACAAAATATATTCATATCAAACTTTCTTGTGTCATCTTTGGAGAGAGAGAGAGAGAGAGAGGTAAAAGGCGGAACGACAGCTTGTAAAGACATTAAGTTGAACCCCAAAATTGAACCCACTATCATTACAAAATATATAAATACAGCGTTGCCAAGTTATTTAAATACAGCATTGCCCAGTCATTTAAATACAGCGTTGCCAAGTTATTTAAATACAGCGTTGCCAAGTTATTTAAATACAGCGTTGCCAAGTTATTTAAATACAGCGTTGCCAAGTTATTTAAATACAGCGTTGCCAAGTTATTTAAATACAGCGTTGCCAAGTTATTTAAATACAGCGTTGCCAAGTCTACCGCGCTGTTGCGATGGGAGACTTCATTATTACCTCTTCCTTACTTTTTTTTTTTTTTTTCCAGTTCTTCGTCCAGACCCTTCTTCCTACGATGCTGCTCTAATTGTATTCCTGGTTTAGATTATTATTTATTTTTTAATACCGTGGGGGGACGTAAGCAAAAAATAAATAAATAAATAAACAATGTATAAGTTTGAAGGTGCTGTTTGACCGAGAGATTTTATTATTATTATTATTCTTATCATTATTATTATTATTATTATTATTATTATTATTATTATCATTATTATTATCATCATATTTTTATTACTTTTATTTTTTTACTAAGGCTGGTATTCTCGGTGGGAAAGGAAGCTCCGTAACACCTCATCCTGACCGATTTATTTTTGGATACGGCTGGCTAATATCGTTTTGCACGTTACTTATCCAGAGTACGGCGATATTAGAGTGTTTTAAGTAAAGCAGAACGGGACGGCAGGGTGTAATAAGCAAAATAAATCGCCCAGGAAGAGGGTTTAGGGAGAGTTTTTCCAGGTACAAATTGCTTTAAGTATTTTTCTGCAAGACTTGTGGGATGTCCAGTCACCAGCGGGGCAGGGATGGAGACAGTGAAAAAATGCTGTGTGTGTGTGTGTGTGTGAGATGATGGTGTGTGTGTGTGTGTGTGTGAGATGATGGTGTGTGTGTGTGTGTGTGTGTGATGATGTGTGTGAGATGATGGTGTATGTGAGATGGTGTGTGTGTGTGTGATGGTGTGTGTGTGTGTGATGGTGTGTGTGTGTGTGATGGTGTGTGTGTGTGTGTGTGTGTGTGTGTGTGTGTGTGAAAGACTTGGTATTATTTCCATGTGAATCTGAAAAAATGAGTGCAGAAAAAAAATAAAAAAATAATGAAAGAATGTAAAGAAAAAAGTGTATGTTAAAGATTTGTGATATTGTTTTTATGAGAAGCTGAAGAAGAAACGAGTAAAAAAAAAAAAAAGAAAGGAAAAAGAGAAGGAAAGAAAAAAGAAAGTTAAGAGAAGAAGGATGGTAAGGAAAAAAAAAGCAAGAAGTGTGTTTATAAAAAATTTGTGATACTGTTTTCATATGAAGCTGAAAAAGAGACGAGAGTGCAGAAAAAACAAAAGAAGAGATAGAGAGAAGAAAACAAAAGAAGAGAGAAAAACAACACAAAAGGAAGAGAAGAAAGGAGAAAAAAGTTGATAAGAGAAGAAAAGAAAGAAAAAAGTTTATAAAAGATTTGTGTCTGTTTTTATGTGAAGCTGAAAGGTAATTAAGAGGAGGAAGAAAACAAGAAAAAGAAATCAAAACAAAAATAAGCAATGGTAAAATCCAGTCCCACAGTGCCCCCCTTGAACGTAGGGACCCGAGGCTAGACTTCTATTCCAGAGCTCCCTGACACCTCTTCCTTAGCGATTTATTTTTGGGCATGGCTGGTTAATATTCCGTTGTATTTATGCAGAGTATGGCACTGGAACTTTGCACCAGCCATCGTTTAGTGTCAGATTTTATCGCTTCACGCATCAAGGTAGTTATTATTATTATTATTATTATTATTATTGTTATTTGATCGATTGTTTATGTTTCCTCCCTGCTAACCTCCCGACTCACCTTGCTACATTGGATCTGTCGCTGTGCTGCCTACCCTGCCTACCTACCCACCTACCTACCTACCTACCTACCTACCTACCTGCCAACCCACCAACCGACTGACCTGCTGCCTACCTATCTACTTACCCACCTGCCTATCAACCCACCCTCAGCCCTGCTTCCACCACTACCTACCCTCTGCCCTACCTACTACCTACCTACCTACCTACCTACCTACCAACTGACCTGCTGCCTGCCTATCTACTTACCTCTCTACCTACCCACCCTCTGTCCGTCTTCCACCACTAACTACCTACCCTCTACCCTACTTACTGTCTACCTACGTACCCACGCTGCCTTCCCCACCCCCCGCCAATCGATGCCACTCCACACCGCTGATGTGTTTCCAATAATGTACCCCGCTGGCTAAATTGAAAATGGGCCGTCGGAGGAAGAAATCGGCCAACAATTTCATACGGGGGGCGGTGTAGGGCCACGCTGCCGTGCTGTGGTGGTGCCCGGACCCACTGAGTAACCCGCTGCCCCTCTCGCCGGTTAAGAAAGCTCCCTGACACCTTTTCTTAAGCGATTTTTTCACGCTGCCGTGCTGTGGTGGTGGCCAGATCCACTAAGTAAACAGCTGCCCCTCTCGCCGGTTAAGAAAGTTCCCTGACACCTTCTCCTAAGCGATTTATTTATTTTGGCCCGTATTCTCACAGGTTAAGAAAGTTACCTGACACCATTTCCTAAGCGATTTATTTCTGCCTACTGTAGTCACATTGGCCCGTATTATCTGTGGGTAAGAAAGCTCCGTAACACCTTTTCCTGAGCGATTTATTTTGTTTATTACACCATACTAGCCTATTCTGAGCTATGCAAATCCTTCCAACGTTGCTGTGTTCTTTATAAATAACGTACGAAAGGATATTAACCAGCCATATCCAAAAATAAATCGCCAAAAAAGAGATGCTAGGGGGCCTTCTGGCCCTACAAGAATACGGTGCTTACGTGTTTAAGTGATGGCTTCCCTTAGTCTTAATTATTTGAGTATTTTGTTACGTGTTTGTCCTGCCATTACACTCACATACACACACGTACAAAATAAATAAAGATAGATGTAGTGAAGATAGATCGATTGGTTGATTGATGATAGCCTAGAGTGATTGATTGATCGATATAACCTAGACAAATAGATTGATTAATAGATACAATTTAGATAGATACTCGTAGGTAGATAAATTGATTGATTGATGATAGATATAGATAAATTGATTGATGATAGATATACCGGTAACCTAGATAGATAGATACATTGATGATAGATATAACCTAGATAGATAGATATGGCCTAGATACCATAGATAGATAGATCCCTTTAGGTATTTCATTGATCACTGAGGGCAAAGTCAATGTCTATAGCCAGCACCCTTAAATACCCTTAATAGAGGTAGCGAGTTTGTGGCGTGGGTATGTGATGGCAGGGTGTGGATATATGGCAGAGTGTGGGTGTATGATGGCAGGGTGTGGGTATATGATGGCTATGATGGCAGGGTGTGGGTATGTGATGGCAGGGTGAGTATGTGATGGCAGGGTGTGGGTATGTGATGGCAGGGTGTGGGTATGTGATGGCAGGATGTGGGTATATGATGGCAGGGTGTGGGTATATGATGGCAGGGTGTGGGTATGTGATGGCAGGGTAGGTATGTGATGGCAGGGTGTGGGTATGTGATGGCAGGGTGTGGGTATGTGATGACACGGTGTGGGTATTGTGATGGCAGGGTGTTAGTATATGATGACAGGGTGTGGGTATGTGATGGCAGGGTGTGGGTATATGATGATGGTGTTAGTATGTGATGGCAGGGTGTGGGTATATAATGATGGTGTTAGTATGTGAGGGCAGGGTGTGGGTATATGATGACAGGGTATGGTTATGTGATGGCAGGGTGTGGGTATGTGATGGCAGGGTGTGGGTATATGATGATGGTGTTAGTATGTGATGGCAGGGTGTGGGTATATAATGATGGTGTTAGTATGTGAGGGCAGGGTGTGGGTATATGATGACAGGGTATGGTTATGTGATGGCAGGGTGTGGTTATGTGATGGCAGGGTGTGGTTATGTGATGGCAGGGTGTGGGTATGTGATGGCAGGGTGTGGGTATATGATGACAGGGTATGGTTATGTGATGGCAGGGTGTGGGTATATGATGATGGTGTTAGTATGTGATGGCAGGGTGTGGGTATGTGAGGGCAGGGTGTGGGTATGTGAGGGCAGGGTGTGGGTATGTGAGGGCAGGGTGGGTATGTGATGGCAGGGTGGGTATGTGATGGCAGGGTGTGGGTATATGATGATGGTGTTAGTATGTGATGGCAGGGTGTGGGTATATGATGATGGTGTTAGTATGTGATGGCATGGTGTGGGTATATGATGATGGTGTTAGTATGTGATGGCAGGGTGTGGGTATGTGATGGCAGGGTGTGGGTATATAATGGTAGGATTCCATTGAGTTTTATAGGGTTCATATTGCTATCGACTGCTTGGTATACCCGCTGTGTTCACCTTGGTCGATGGTAATAATGCCTTCAATTTATCATACTCTTTGTTGTATACCGCACTACACTCTGTTGTATACCGCATTCCATGGTTTGTATTACCACACAGAACGGCTGTGTTTAATACCTCCGCTGACGGGGTTGAAGAAGGTTATGTATTCATCTTTGTCTGTCCGTTCGTTTGTCTGTCTGTGTACAAGTTATCTCGAAAACTTGATATTGGATTTCAGTTAAATCTGGTGGATAGGTGGGCAGTGGGTCAGGGAAGAGTATATTAGTTTTTAAGGTGGATCCGGGTTTGTTTGCGAGATATCATAATGACGGTGATGGAGGTGTGCGCACTGAAATCGTGTAACAGGGCAGAAGGAGACCGTAGAATTGATTGACTTTGTGAGACCGTAAAAGTATTCGTCTGGTCGGAAAGATATGACCAGGCGGTGCAGCTTGCCTGGTTCTGCAAACGTCAATCAACTCTCTCCCTAACTCCCTAGGAAGAGGATGGTGGTCTGCAGATTAAGGCAACTTCAGCCTTCAGTCTACCGGGTTCATGTTTCAGATGAACATGGGGGTACAACAACAACAATAACTACTACTACTACAACTACTACTAGCTACTACTTTATTGTTGCTGTTGTCTTTTTACTTCAACCTGGACTAAAATTGGCCTTCTTCATGTTGAATGCTGAGTTGTAATAAAGCGATAAACTCTAGAATATAGTGCTAATCACGAAGGAGTGCTGTGGAAAGGAGTCAGAGCCACAGTAATGCCTTCTGCACTGTTAACGCGAAATAACCAGCAAAAGGAATATCAGGACGAAGTTAAGATGAAATAATCGGTATGATGCTAGTCACGAAGAAGTGCTGCGCCAAGCAAATAGAGTGGCAGTGACTTATTCTGCCACAGAGCTACGTGAAATCAGCAGCAAAAGGGAGAGAAATCTGGGTGAAGATGAAATACAAGCAGTGTGGTGCTAGTCACGAAGAAGTGCTATGGAAAGGGTGTAGAGCGGAAACATCATCTTTTGCAATGACCTTTGTAAAATGAGCATCAGAATGTCGAAAATCTGGGCCAAGTTAAGGTGAAGGGAGTATATAATTACAGTGGTCCCTTTCCTCCCTTCTAACAACACCCCTCCTTATGCCCCCCCCCCCCTGCCCTTCCCCCCAGCTGCTGCCTCCAGGGGTCAGCCGTAATTATGCGAATGTCATTTCATTAGGGAGGGGTTGGGGGGAATTAAGGAAGGCTAGATTATTATTATTATTATTATTATTATTACCGTTATTATTTTTATTATTATTAGTGGTGGTGGTGATTTTTTTTTTCTTCTTTTTTTTCTTCTTCTTCTTCTTCTTATTATTATTATTTATTTATTTATTATTTGGTGTCATGAGTTTAATTGGTAATACTTAGAGACTCGTGTTTTGCTTGAATTGTTTTGGTGTCAGGCGGGTTTTGGCGAGAATTATAAGTGAAAATCAGTCTTAACCTCACCGCACTAAACCTACGGATGGAAAAAAAGAAAAAAAGGCTGGATGATAATGATGATTGTGATGATGTTGATTATGGTGGTGATGATGATTATGGGGGTGTAGATAATTATGATGATGATGATGATGACGATTATTATTATTATTATTATTAGTAGTAGTAGTATAGTGGCTAGACAGACTTATATCTAACAGGCTATTATTTCCTTCTTCCAGTGAACCCGACCATCCACATGAGAGGTCATTTAATTGGTGAGTACCCGAAATTTATTTGTGAGTTCAGAGGTATGGAAAGTTGTTGTATAATCCATGTTCTGCCTTATCAGATTTATGGTTCCTCTGTGTGTGTGTGTGTGTGTGTGTGTGTGTGTGTGAATTTAGTGTTGGTGGTGTGGTTAGGGTAGTGTGGTGGTAAAGTGAAGGTGTACTGACCTGGTAGTGTGTGTGTGTGTGTGTGTGTGTGTGTGTGTGTGTGTGTGTGTGTGTTAATTTAGTGTTGGTGCTGTGATGATAATGGTGGGTTAAGGTGTAGTGATGTGGCGTGTGTGTGTGTGTAAAGAACGACCTGGGCAGTTGGCATTAATTCAGGTGTGCAGTGAGGTAGGCAAGATGCAGCGGGCCATCAGGTCACTCCACAATACTCCTAAGTGTCCTCTGCACCACCACACCCTCTCATTCCCACCACATTAGGTCACACGCTTTGTTCCCCCCTCTTTATTGCCAACGCCTTAAATCTCCCTCTTTATTTTTGCTCTTTTTAAACCAGCACATTACGCCTGTCTCTTTATTTTTGCTCTTTTTAAACCAGCACATTACGTCTGTCTCTTTAATTTTGCTCTTTTAAGACTTGCATATTATCTCTGTTTTTGTCTATATTTATCTCTCTCTTTTTTTCTCTCTTTAATTCAGCTCATACGTCTGTCTCTTTATTTTTGCTCTTTTTAGACTTGCATGTTATCTCTCTCTCTCTCTCTCTCTCTCTCTCTTCCTTTATTTGTGCTCATTTTAGACTTGCATATAATATTTCTCTCTTTCCCTTTATTTTTGCTCTTTTTATACTTGCATGTAGTATTTCTCTCTTTCTCTGCTCTTTTTAGGCTTACGGTACACATTATATCTCTCTCTCTCTCACTTTATTTTTGCTCCTTTGAAAGCAGCGTCATGTCAGTCTCTATTTTTCACTTAGACTACTAGCACATTAAAGTCTCAAACATATCCTCTGTCTCTCTCTCTCTCTCTCAACATTACTTACGGTCATTGTTCTTGGCTTGCACACACAACCCCCCCCCCCCCCTTCCCCACGGAATGTTTGCATCTTTTCTCATTTATTTACATTTTTTTTTCTTCTTTTCTCTTGTTTGCAGCTTTTCTTTTGTTCTCATTTGTTTGCCTTTTTTCTCGTTTGTTTGCATCTTCTTTCATTTGTTTAGATTTTCTCATTTGTTTGCATTTTTTTTCTCACGTTTGCATTTTTCTCATTTGTTTGCATTTTTTCTCATTTCTCCTCATTTTTCGTTTGTTTGCATCTTTTCTCATTTGTTTACATATTTTCCCACTTGTTTGCATTTTTCATTTGTTTGCATATTTCTCATTTCGCATTTTTATTTATCGTTTGTCTATTTTTCTCATTTGTTTGTGTATTTTCTCATTTGTTTGCATTTTCTTTCATTTGTTTAGATTTTCTCATTTGTTTGCATTTTTTGTCATTTGTTTGATGGATGGATGGATTAAAGTTGTTCTCATTTGTTTACTCACCATCCACTCACTTGATGTAGTGCTGCTCTCGGGTGTCTGCCCTTTCCTGTCCTCCATCCTTCTTTCCATCCATCCTCTTCTGTCTTTCTTTCCTTCATTCTTTTCTCTTTCTTCTGCCTACGGGTGACTTTACACTCCCTCTTCTTTCTTTCCTTCATTCTTTCCTCTTCCTTCTGCCTGCGGGTGACTCTACACTGAATGACAAGCCAAATAGTTTCCTGTACACCAGGAAACCATTTACTACGCTGGGTGGTAACCATATAACCAAATTTTGGCTCCTGGTGGTTTAGTGGGTAATAAAGGTGCTCCAGTCGGATTGAGCCGGTGAAGGTTTATATCCAAGGGGTGGTTGGGGTTGATTGCTCACGTAATGCCACTCAGGGATGAGTGAGGCTGGTCACCCTCATCTTAAATGCCAGGACCAACTTTCCTAGCCTGGGGCTCCTACGCTTCTCATGGGGCAACGTAGGATTGGATGATGGATGGATGGATGTTTGCATTTTTCTCATTTGTTTGCATTTTCTCTCATTTGTTTAAATTTTTTCTTATTTGTTTACATTTTTCTCAATATTTTGCATTTTTTCTCATTTGTTTACATTTTTTCTCAATATTTTGCATTTTTTCTCATTTGTTTACATTTTTTCTCAATATTTTGCATTTTTTCTCATTTGTTTGCATTTTTCTCATTTGTTTACATTTTTCTCATTTGTTTACATTTTTTCTCATTTGTTTACATTTTTTCTCATTTGTTTACATTTTTCTCATTTGTTTACATTTTTTCTCATTTGTTTACATTTTTCTCATTTGTTTACATTTTTCTCATTTGTTTACATTTTTTCTCATTTGTTTGCATTTTTTCTCATTTGTTTGCATTTTTTCTCATTTGTTTACATTTTTTCTCATTTGTTTACATTTTTTCTCATTTGTTTACATTTTTTCTCATTTGTTTACATTTTTTCTCATTTGTTTGCATTTTTTCTCATTTGTTTGCATTTTTCTCATTTGTTTGCATTTTTCTCATTTGTTTGCATCTTTTCTCATTTGTTTGCATTTTTCTCATTTGTTTGCATTTTTCTCATTTGTTTGCATCTTTTCTCATTTGTTTGCATTTTTCTCATTTGTTTGCATTTTTCTCATTTGTTTGCATCTTTTCTCATGTGTTTGCATTTTTCCTCAATAGTTTGCATTTTTTCATTTTTTTACATTCTCATTTGTTTTGCATTTTTTTCGGTTTGCATTTTTCTCACTTGTTTGCATATTTTTAATTTTTTCTCAGTATCATGCATTTTTTCAGTTTGCATCTTTTCTTTCTTGTTTGTATCCCTTCTCACGTGTTTGCATCTCTGTCATTGATTTTTCTTGTCGTTGAAATAGGAGGCATCATAGCACCAATTCGTAGCGTTTTTGTTACACCCGCACTCGCGAAGCTAGAGCGTGTCGTGTGTTTTGATACGAACTCTATTATTGACTCACACGAATCCTCACGAACTCTCCATACAAACTCTCATAACTGTCACGCAACTCTCCTTCTGACTCACACGAGCGCTTACCCAAACTCACACGAACTCTAACCCAAAGACTCACACTCACACGAACTCACCATGCAAACTCTAACACGAACTTTCCAGTACGAATACACACGAATCCTCTCGAACGTTACATACAAACTCTCACAATTCTCACACAAACTCTGACACAAATTCTCACAAACTCTCATACTAACTCTCACAAACTCACACAGATTCTCACAAACTCTCATGCCAATTCTCACACAAACTCACACGAACTCTCACACTCACACGAACTCTCACACACACACGAACTCTCACACTCACACGAACTCTGTGTTTACGTGAGCATAATACTTCGCTGCGGGTAATCTTGATCTAAGGTGGTGGTGAGTTAGTGGGGACTACAAGTTTGCCTTTTCATTACACGCAAGAACGGTGTTAAAACTTAGCAGCTCTATGTCTGCTAAACCCATGCTTCAACACTGGTAGTATAATCAGAGAAAATTTAGAGAGAGAAAGAGAGAGAGAGAGACACCTATTCCTTACACATACTTACAACATAAAACTCACCAGCCCTGTGTCTGCTAAATTCATGCATCACCACTGGCAGTATAATCAGTAATGATGTAGTGTTGGCGCAGCATAAAAAAGAAAGAAAAAAGGAGAGAAAGAAAGGAATTGAAGCGGAAACGACTTAAACTTACAAGCAATGGAAGTGTAGTGCATACGTTCATCTCCCCCCAAAAAAAGAAAGAAGAAGAAAAAAAAAAAAGAAGTCAGGCAGACACAGACGGAAAGAATTAATACAAGAGAGAAAAAATGAAGAAAATCCACTTACATCCAGAAACGTAACAGCTTAACGCGGCCTGTGAGTTCATTTTTAAAATCCTTGGAATCATGTAGACTAATTAAATTTTCGTGAAAGAAGGGAAGAAGTGAAAGTGTCTATTTACAGCGAGGAACTTAATGACTTAAACGCGGCTGTCAGTTCACTTTTGTAAACTTTAGGAGCTTGTGATTAATTTTTCGTGTTCTGTGAGAGCTGAGAACACCTGCCTGTGCTTGCTTAATTAGAGAGCTGGAAGGTGTTATTCTCATTACACCTGGCGTGACCTTAGGTGATTTAAGATATATTCAAGATATATTTCGCTCATCTTAACTTTGCAGAGATTTTCATCCTTTTGCAGCTTTTCTCGTTCGTTCAGTGGCAGATTAAGACAATGATTCGGCTTGTCTGTCTTTCTCATAACACTACTTCGTGACTAGCATCATCAAGGCCCGTATTCTCGTCGGTTACAGAAACTGCCTAACACCTGTTCCTTAGCGATTTATATTTTGGGTGATTTATTTTGGGGATGTGCTTGGTTAACATCCTTTTGTACGTTTAAAGGCAGCGTATGGCTGTATTGAAGGGTTTACATGACAGAAGAGGGTAGTAAGGTGTAATAAACAAAATAAATCGCCTAGGAACAGGTGTTAGGTAGCGTCCTTAATCGACAGCACGGGCCCTAGTGTTGATCCTTATTTAGCAAGTTTAGGCCAAGTTAAAGTGAAAAGCGTAGGCTACTCGTATAGGTTTACCAGGTACCAGAACCGAATTTGTAAACCATAAGCTTCAGTTGTTTGTCAGATTGTATTCCTTTCTCATACACCTACACTCCTTTCACCATAACTTGGCCTAGATTTTTTTTTTTCCATTTTAAGCATATTTCACGCAGCTCAGTGGCAGAAGAAGACAGTATTATGGTTTTGCATCCTTCCCATCGCACATCGTAACTAATATCATATTGTAGCGTAGTCTATTGTTGGAACCTTCCTTTCAAGAGAGAGCGAGGGCATTTTTTAGGTCAAGTTAGAGTGAAAAGAGTATACGTAATGCAGTGCTACAGCTTAGGTTTTCAGGATGTATTGATGCTCTCTCTCTCTCTCTCTCTCTCTCTCTCTCTCTCTTTTTTTTTTTTTTTTTTTAAGGTGTTATAGCTGTACATCGAGTTAATCTATTATTACAACTGAACATTCAGGATCGAGGGAGGGCTTTTGGTTTTAGGCCAAGTTAGAGTAAAAGGAGTATGTTACTACTTCGCATTAACGATGGAGAGAGAACTTTTTTAGAGCAGGCTGGAGTAAAAAGAATGTGTAATCTGCTGTTATATTGGGGCTAAAGATGGAGAGGACTTTGTTTTGGCCAGGTTAGAGTGAAAAAAGTATACCAAACACTCAAAACTGGAATGGAAATTGAAGTGTGTGATTAGAGAGGTAGCTGGGTGTTATGTCTCCCTGTAGCTACCGTGACTGCAGGTAATTCAAGCCAGGTAAAGTGTAATTTCAGGACAGGTAAAATGTAATATGAAGCCAGGTAAGATGTAATTAGTGAACGCGTACAGGTAGACGTTTGGAGCACGGGAACTTCGGGGACTTGGGTCAGTATAGGTGTGTGTGTGTGTGTGTGTGTGTGTGTGTGTGTGTTTGTGTGTGTGTGTGTAGTAATTTAGTGTTGGTGGTGTGGTGATAGTACTGTGGTGATGAAGGTGTGATGTGATAGTGTAGTGGTGTGTGTGTTGTGTGTAAAGTGTGTGTGTGTGTGTGTGTGTGTGTGTGGTGTAAAGTTTAGTTAAAAGCATTGTTTAGGCGTTGAGATTTTATTACATGTACTATTGTTTATTATTATTATTATTATTATTATTTCTTCTTCTTCTTCTTCTTTTTCTTCTTCTTCTTATTATTATTAATCATTATTATTATTATTATTATTATTATTATTAATCTATTATTATTATTATTATTATTATTATTATTAATCTATTATTATTATTATTATTTGTCATCATCATCATCGTTATACACACCGGAATATAGCCTTAGTACATACATACATACATACACACACACATATATACATACCGTTCATACCTAAAAACTCAACCCTAATATTACGTTTTATAACACTGCAAGTATTGAACGCTCTGCTGCGGGTATTGGTGTTTGAAAAGGTGTTTGTTTTTATTTGTTTTTATTTTATTTTTATTTATTTTTTAGTTTTTGAGTATTATTAAAAAATATATGTTAGTACACAGTAACAAAAGCCACAGTTTGGTGAGGGTGTGCATGTGGTGTTGAGAGAGAGAGAGAGAATGAATATTGGTGTGGCTTAATGGTATGCTTCTGATCAAAGTGTGGTAGTAGTAGTGGTAGTATTAGTAGTAGTACTGTAGTAATAATCATCATCATCATCATCATCATCACAATAATAATAATAGTAGTAATAGTAGTAGCAGTAGTTGTTGTTCTTGTGGCCCCAGGTTCAACTGAAATGTGAACCCAGTGGACTGCAGGCTTAAATTGTCCTTGGAGCTCTCGTAACACCTCAACCTGAGCGATTTGTTTTGTGAAGGTCGTTTTCTCGTTACCATGGGACTCCCGTAACACTTTTCCTGAGCGATTTATTTTGCCAGGGGCGTATTATCTTTGCCTTAGGAGCTGGAATCGAGTACTAGAGTTGCGCCGTCCATGAAAGGGTTAGTGGTAACATATTTAGCTTTGAGGCACCTATGACTCCCCCTCAGGTATATAGACTTGCCTGATGTTAGCTGGAATGTAAAGCTAGAGCTGTTTCCACCGTGAGAGGGGACGGGTGATGGCATTATCTCCCTCAGACTACACTCATTTTACGTTAACTTGGCCTAAAATTGGCACCTCCCCGTCTTGAATACTGAGTTGTGACAGTGGGGTAAACCTATGATGCTAGTCACGAAGAAGTGCTGTGGAAAGGATGTAGCGCTGTATCTTTGTCATATTCTGCTACTCCTCCACGCGAAATAATCTGAAAAAAGGACGAAAATCTGAGCTACGTTAAGGTGAAAGGAGTATAGCAAGACTCACCCTCAGCTGAATAAAATCGTCTGGCATCATTTAAAATACAATTACTAGAGTTGTTTCGACCATGAGAGGGTTAAGGGT
This sequence comes from Coenobita brevimanus, assembly GCF_032717465.1. Lineage (NCBI taxonomy): Eukaryota > Metazoa > Arthropoda > Malacostraca > Decapoda > Coenobitidae > Coenobita > Coenobita brevimanus. Next base: position 17,991,699 of record NC_137052.1, on the reverse strand, counting down.
GACGGAATCAGCTGTATGGCTCATATGACTCCCTCCCTGCTTAATAAAATCGTGTAGAGTTTGTGGGACTGTGAGGAGGGTTATGGGATTTGTGGGACTGTGAGGAGGATTATGGGATTTGTGGGACTGTGAGGGGATTTGTGGGACTGTGAGGAGATTTGTGGGACTGTAAGGGGATTTGTGGGACTGTGAGGAGGGGTATTGGACACAAGACAGAGCGAGCCATTGACACCAGCCGGACACAGTAACATTTCAGTAGTGTGGATTTGGGACGGCTGGGACGCCCACTTTGTCTCTACGATCATGGGAGAGTTTGCCTGCGCGCTCTCTCTCTCTCTCTCTCTCTCTCTCTCTCTCTCTCTCTCTCTCTCTCTCTCTCTCTCGAAATACTTCTCTTTAAAAATACTCTTTAATCATACTCCTCTTTAAAGTGGGTCTTTAATAATACTCCTCTTTGAAGTGGGTCTTTAATAATACTCTTTAAATACGCTCTTTAATAATACTCTTTAAAATCGCTCTTTAATGATACTCTTTAAAAACGCTGTTCAGTAATACTCTCTAAAATCGCTCTTTAATAATACTCTTCTGTAAAATCTCCCTTTAATAATTCTTCCTGTAAAATCGCCCTTTAATAATTCTCCCTGTAAAATCGCCCTTTAATAATTCTCCCTGTAAAATCGCCCTTTAATAATTCTCCCTTTAAAATCGCCCTTTAATAACTCATCCCTTTAAAATCGCCCTTAAGTAATTCTCCCATTTAAGAACACTTTATTCATACGCCTCTTTGATACCACTCTTTAATAATACACCTCTCTAATAGTCTTAAATCACACGTCTCTTTAATACCACTCTTTAAATCACACGTCTCTCTAATATTCTTAAATCACACGTCTCTTTAATACCACTCTTTAAATCACACGTCTCTAATCATCATCATCCTATCCAGTGTTGCCTCATGAGGAGCTTAGGGCCCCCGAGCTAGGGAACTTGGTCCTGACATTTAAGATGAGAGTGACCAGCCTCATTCGTCCCTGAGTGGAATTACATGAGCAATAAACCCAAACCACCCCTTTGATGTAAACCTACACCGGTTCAATCCGATTGGAGCGCCTTAATTACCCACCGCCATAGTTTGGTTATATGGTTACCACCCTACGGAGTAAATGGTGTACTGGAAACCATTTGGCTTGTCACTCAGTGTAGAGTCACCCATAGACAGAAGGAAGAGGAAAGAATGAAGGAAAGAAGGCAGAATAGGAAGGAAGGAAAGAAAAACAAGCGGAAGGAAGGAAGAGGAAAGGGCAGTCACCCGAGAGCAGCACTACATCGAGTGTGTGGATGGTGAGCGTCCCCACGTACCATAAATACCACTCTTTAATCACACCCCTCTTTAATACCACTCTTCTCCATTTTCCCATTGTAAAAGGGGGCACCATCGCCGCGTCGGGCCCAAAGCAACACATTTCCCGAAAGTTAACCCAGTTCTGAATGTCTGTCGGGGGATTTTGTCAGCTGTTGCCACCAGACCTCGCGCCAAAATTGAGTTGAAGTCTGGTGATTTATGTCAACAGAGGAGTGGAGGCTACGTGGCCGGAATTTTCACGGCAAAATCGAGAAATTGGCTGGTCCGAGAGGGGGATATAGAGGGTGGGAGAGAGAGAGAGGAGGGACTGTGTGTGTGTGATGCTTGTTGTCTCCAGGGTGGTGGTAGGTATACATACACGCATACATGTGCACATAGACACACATACACATTGATAGATAGATGGATAGATAGTCTGAGGAAAGGAGGAGAGGGGAAGGCGTCTGAAAGCTGTTGTCTGGTAATGGTGAACATACGAGTAAATACACGTAGATAGATAAATAGATAGATAGATAGATATGTAGATAGACTAAGGGATGAAGGACAGTAAGAGTTATTTATTGTCTAGTTGGTGATGAACATACACACATACGTACATGCACATACATACACACATAGATAGATAGGAAGGTTGATAGATAAATGCACAGATAAAATGATAAAAGGAGGAAAATGAGGGATTGTTTGCATACGAGTACACACATATGAACATGCACATACATACACATAGATAGATAGATTGATAGATAGATAGATAGAGAGGGGTGGGACAGTTGGAAGCGCCTGAACCTGACTGTCTCTAGGAAACATTTGAAGTGGTGGACATATACATCAGGGTTTACACACACACACACACACACACACACACACACACACACACACACACACACACACACACACGGTCGATGTGCTGGAATATGAAGTGCTTAAGGGTGACTACACACACACACACACACACACACACACACACACACAGGGGGGGATTGTGTTAGAAAATGGAAGTGCTTAAGGATTACAACACACACACACACACACACACACACACACACACACACACACACACACACACACACACACAAGGTGGATGTGTTGGAAAATGAAGTGCTTAAGGATGACACACAGGGAAAGATGTTGTGACAGTGTGAGGAATGGTCCAGTAAGTGTGATGGACGGGAGTAGCCACCCACGGCTCTGTGTGTGTGTGTGTGTGTGTGTGTGTGTAGAGTCATCCTTAAGCACCTCATTTTCTAATACATCCACCTTCCGTGTGTGTGTGTGTGTGTGTGTGTGTGTGTGTGAAGTCATCCTTAAGCACCTCATTTTCTAATACATCCACCTTCCGTGTGTGTGTGTGTGTGTGTGTGTGTGTGTGTGTGTGTGTGTAGTCATCCTTAAGCACCTCATTTTCTAATACATCCACCTTCCGTGTGTGTGTGTGTGTGTGTGTGTGTGTGTGTGTGTGTGTGTGTGTGTGTGTGTGTGTAATCACCTGACGGAACTAGACAGCTCCCACAAACATTCTTACTATTTCATGGTTACATAGAATTCGACGAGCCTTAGTTTTGAGGTAGGAATGAGTCTCCTTGGTTACTAGTTAAATCGTCCGTACAATATAACTACACTGACCTGATAGGGGTTAGAGATTAGGTGGGGTGGGGTGAGGTGGGGCGCCTTCACGTGGTGGCACCGATAAGACTCGGCGACTACGCTGCCCAGTTATACAAACGTCCCTCAACTCGCCCCCTGTTACCTGAAAGGAGGTTGGTGGATTGCAGGACGAGATCAGTTACAGCCTGCAGTCCACCGGGTTCACGTCCAAATGAGCCTGAGCCAAGAAGAAGAAGAAGAACAACAACAACTACAGCAGACAACAAAACAATAACAACAAATTCAGTAAAGGTGTTAGGGATCTTTACCGTGTTAGATTAAAACTTGTTACTGCATATAGCCTTTTCAGTCTGAGTATATACTTTTTCCTGTTTATTAAGCTACCACCAGACGATTTTATTCAGCTGAGGGAGGACGTGCAGGGTTGGAGGAGGAGTTAAAAATATTATTGATGTTTTTTTTTATATCCTGTAGCATCAGAAATCTTCCCAAAATTGAGTAAAATCGTCTGGCTTTTTGTAAACCCTGTACCGTCAGTCAGTGGGACGTGTACTTCTAGGAGGCTTCGTAGTAACACATCCTGAGCGATTTATTTTGCATGTTACACTATTTTATCCTCTGGTATGTTAGTGAGGCAAGTTCATTCGATACTAAAAAGATACATAGATATCGTATTAGAGAGAATCAATAGGTGTAATTGGTATAATAAATCGCAAAGAAAACAGTGCTACGAAGCTTACACTGTCTCCTACAAAACGGCCCAGTTTCGTTCAGGTACAGAAAAAGCACACCGTTTTTTCATCTACTGTAGTCATCTATCTATCTGTCTGTCTATCACTATCTGTCTATCTGTCTGTGTCTGTCTCTGTCTGTCTATCTGTCCATCCTTCTATCTGTCTGTCTATCTATATCTGTCCATCCATCTATCTGTGTATCTATCAATCTGTCGTCAGGAATGTCGCCTTGTTCTCCGTCATCAGGCTGCCTTTCCTCATCTCAAACCACCCTCATTCACACCTTGCAACCCCATCCTCATCCTCAGTCTCCCTCTCTTCCAGCTCACTCCTATTCGCTCTCCAAGTCAGTCTCTCACCCTCTGTTTTGTAATCCTAATGCATCGTAGAGCGAAACGAAGAGAGGAAAGCTAAGACAAGGATAGCTGGTAGGGGGACAGGGAGCTCGACATGTGGACCAAAGAAGCATGTCGAGTCAATTATAGCAATTAACTGGGATTAGTGCCAAACCAGACCCATGCAAAGTTCTCTCACTGAAGGGATTACGTAATTAGGTTCATTAGCCACTTGCGTTACGTTGGTGTGGCTGGGAAGAGACGCCTTCATGTGGTGGCACTGATATAGCCGAGAGAGGTGTCTGGTTATACAAACGTCCGTCAACTTTTTTAATAGAAGAGGAAGGAAAAACATGAATAAAAAAAATAATCCATACATTAGATTACAGACGTCCTCCATTCATAAAAAATCTGCTGCCTGGTTATACAATCGTCCCTCAATTTTTTTTTTTTTTTTTTTTTTTTTTTTTTTTTTTGATAGAAAAGACGAAGGAAAAAATGAACCAAAAAAAGAAAATCCATACACCAGATTACAGGTGTCCTCCATTCATAAAAAATCTGTAACAGTTGGCCTTGAACAGCTGTAGGTTGAAGTTTGGGGGGAAACAACTCCCTCACTATCCCCCGAAAGGAGGATGGTGAACTACAGAAGGGCAAGTTCAGACTGCTTTCGAGTTTTATGGTAGACAGGAGTGGGCTAGTTCCATCAGGTGAAAGCAAACCAGCTGTAGTCCTTTTATCTTAACCTGGTCCAGATTTGTGTCCATTTGGTGTTTATTTCACGTAGCTTAGTGCCAGAATAAGACAATTTTTTTCTTTTATGCGAGGAAGAAGGAACCAAAAGCCAGGAGCCCGCAAACCGTTCCTGCCAAGAAAAAAAACAAAAAACAATACAACAGAGTGCCAAATTCAAGATCCGCGTCCTTCTCGTAGCACTTTTTCGTGACTAGCATCATTCACTAGTCAGACAGTTGGTTAAACTCAGCATTCAAGATGGAGAGAAGGCAGTTTTAGGCCAGGTTAAAATGAAAAGGGTGTAGCATCGCATCCCCATCAATGTGAACATGGTTGTTGAGGGTGTGTGCCCATCACGACCAAGTAAACAGGGACGATGGAGAGGGAGCGTTTGTAGGTTGTGTGCCGGTCTGTGTGTGTGTGTGTGTGTGTGTGATTGGTGATGTGTGTTCGTATGTGTGGAAATGCTGCGCTATGTGTATGTGTGAGTTATGGTACTTGTGGTTGCTGTTGTGTGTGTGTGTGTCGTGTGTTCCACAGTGTAGACCAGGCGTGTTGGTGTATGTGTGTACGTTCATTAATAGAGGCGCGCGCGCGTGCGTGCGTGTGTGTGTGTGTGTGTGTGTGTGTGTGTGTGTCTGTGTGTGTCTGTGTGTGTGTGTGGCCAGCAGTATTGGTCAGCAGATGGTTGGTGGGGGTGGGGAGGGGGAAGTACCCACCCAAATAGACCCAGCCAGGCCTGTAAGCTGTTAGGTGCAGCTGGTATTGTTCTGGCAGGTAATGTGGGACCAGCAATTAATATACCACCTTTATTAACCTGAGTATAACAAGCGTTCCACCTGGGCAGCGCGCACCTGTACAATATTCACTAGAGGCTTAGAATTCCGGAGGGGTTGTAATATTAATAACGATGTGGTTGTAATTGTGTGGTGGTGTTGTGGGGATGGTCAAGTTACCCCTCCTCCCCCTCCCCCTCCACTTCGATATACCTGCCTCTCTCTTAATTACAGGTGTTCCAGGTAAGCTCTGATATAGCCGGAAGTATTAGGGTAGTTATTTTAGTTGTCTTTATAAGATGGTGTTATGGGATAGTGGTGTTATGGGGTGGTGGTGTTATGGGAATGGTGGTGTTATGGGATGGTGGTTTTATGATGTAGTGGTGTTATGGGGTGGTGGTGTTATGGGTGGTGGTGTTATAGTGTGGTGGTGTTATGGTGTGGTGGTGATACAGGAGTGATGGTGTTATGGAGTGGTGGTGTTATGAGGTGGTGGTGTCGTGGGGTGGTGGTGTCGTGGGGTGGTGGTGTTATGGGGGTGGTGATGTTATGAGGTGGTGGTGTCGTGGGGTGGTGGTGTTATGGGGGTGGTGATGTTATGAGGTGGTGGTGTTATGGGGTGGTGGTGTTATGGGGTGGTGGTGTTATGGGGTGGTGGTGTTATGGGATGGTGGTGTTATAGTGTGGTGGTGTTATGGGTGGTGGTGTTATGGGTGGTGGTGTTATGGGATGGTGGTGTTATAGTGTGGTGGTGTTATGGGGTGGTGGTGATATAGGGGTGGTGATGTTATGAGGTGGTGGTGTCATGGGGTGGTGGTGTCATGGGGTGGTGGTGTTATGGGGGTGGTGGTGTATGGGGTGATGGTGTTATAGATCTATATAAGGTGTTTTACTCTTCATAAATAGCGTACAAAATTATATTAACCAGCCGTTCACAAAAATAAGTCGCTAAGGAAGAGGTGTTAGGGAGCCTCCTTAAACCGACGACAGTACGGGCCTGATCCATCCACTCATATGCTTAGGCTATACCCTTTTCACTCTTATACTGACACTCATCTTCTCTAAGTAACCATGTAGAACCACACTCATTTCTACTTTATGCTACTCTGTAACCTATCCTTCTACCCCTTCACTCCGGGGATGTATGTCTTAGATTTAGGAGCATTTCTAGAGGCGGCCTTGTTAGTCAGTCACACCTAAAGGTTTTCGCGCTGATGTTGCTTTACACTAGCGAAGTTTGCTTTACAGTAGCGAAGTCTCAATCAGTCCCACTTATGTTGCGAATTTCTGTGCTTATTTTTCTAGCTTAGTATATAACGCGATCATCATCATCTTCATCTGTCAGTCAATTACTCATCATCGTCATCATCATCATCATCATCATCATCATCATCTGTCAGTCAATCAGTCACTCCGTCATCATCATCATCATCATCATCATCACTCAGTCAATCAGTCACTCCGTCATCATCATCATCATCATCATCATCATCATCATCATCATAGGGATACACATTCCGAAATGGAGGGGTGAGATACACATATATATCCATAATTAACCACATGTCAATTAAATATCCTTCCATTCTCTCTCTCTCTCTCTCTCTCTCTCTTAATATACGGTAATTTCGCCTGAAGGTTATAAGTGTGTTACAGAAAATAAGTTATGGCGTCACATTTTATGAAGTTTATTGTGTTGAAAGAGAATAGTATTTCGTTCAGTATTTACCACTTTCATAATAGTGTGTGTGTGTGTGTGTGTGTGTGTGTGTGGTTATGTAAAGGTATGGTTAATGAGAAGTTGTGTGTGTCTGTGTGTGTGTAGTGTTTATGTAAAGGTATAGATTATGAGAAGTGTGTGTGTGTGTGTGTGTGTGTGTGTGTGTGTAGGTACCCGGTATAGTTTATGAGAATGTGTGTGTGTGTGTGTGTGTGTGTGTGTGTGTGTGTGTGTGTGTGTGTGTACTGTAGTGTTTATGTAAAGGTATAGTTTATGAGAAGTGTGTGTGTGTGTGTGGACTATGGTGGCTGGATATAAATTAAATTGCAGATCCTGATGATATTCACGCAAAGAACGTAACCCCATCAATCCGCCTAATTGCCCCCATAAATATTCATATCGTGGGGATTCCAGCCTCACCTGCACACACACACACACACACACACACACACACACACACACACACACACACACACACACACACACACACACACACAGCATTGGCAAGGATTTTATATTTTTCATTCATGGAGTAGGTTTTGCATATGAAAGAAAATTAGTTATACAGTAAATTGAAATTCCCTCAGCCCGTGGACGTCCTTATTTTTCGCTTTCCTGTTACCTTCGCGTGGTGGCATCAATTTTACCTGGCGGGGGAGCACACACCTGCCCCTTAGCTTCCCTCAACACTCGGCCTGTCTGCTGCATATTCTCTTTAATTTCCTGAAGTTCTGTTTCTTTATGCCTGCCTATCTGTAGCCAGACGCCATAATCCCGTAAGTCAGTGGTGCTCAAATGGCGATCCGTAGCGAGTGTTGATACGGATCCTTGCGACTTCCATTATTGAATGTTCAGTATCGCCCTTGAATGAAAGAAACAGTATTTAGCATCTCTGGTTATGTCCACGGTACGGCTCAAATCAATATCATTTCATCGGGTTGCCAGTTATGTTTAACTACTGCAGTAATACCAACCTGTCCACTTGGATGTTTACAATGCAGACGAGTGAGTTAACTGATCAGCACAGAAGCTAATTATTCCAGCTACTGTAGGTGCTCATATCAATCAAAGTAACGGGAGTTTCATAATACTATATAATTATTATCACTGCGATCTCGTCAGCATTTAATATTGGCAACATGAGAACAGGATTTCTAGTCGTAGGAATTCTGTATTTAGCAAGCTTCACTGCATGTACTCGTGCCTACAGTCTGTTGTCATTGGCTTGTTCAGTTGGAGGTGACAAAAAGATATTGAGAAGTGTTAAGTCTGGGTACTGGTGGACGGTATGGTGCTGAAGTGGTGGTGGTAGTGCTGAAGTGACTGCTTATGGAGGGATGGTAAATGTAGTGTGGGCAATAGAAGAATCTCGTTTTGTCTTTTTGAGAAGGTGGGAGTCTGGAGAATAGATTTTTGTGTCTTGGTCAACCACTTTAACAACAGAAGAGAATATGTACTTTAAAGCTAATTTCAGTTGTGCTGAGGGTATTAACTTTCCGCACAATTTCGGTATGTTTTAAAGAACTAATTACTCTGCATCCTAAACTTAATGCAAGTATTATATTCCATTATTAGTATGACGATAAATACAGGATATTACATCTGGACCTCTGCCATGTCGGAAGATCGTATGACTGGACCTTCATAAAAAGTACCTTAACTGAGGAACCCTGCCGTAAAGGGTGCCACAAACAAATTGCCTCCATATCGCCCTGTCCCATGCCATTTCGCTGCCCTCCCCCCAGCTCACATCCCCCTCTGTCATGTACCTCTCCACTCCATCCCTCCATCTCATCCTCGGTCTCCCCCTGACCCCCCCACCTTCCGTTATGACTACGGGTATATACCACAGAACTGCCATTTCATGTGTTGGTCTGTTTTCTCATGGCTTGTGACAACGACTTAGTACCACATGGCATATCATTCGTTTAAGAGATTGGTTTGCATAGTTTTTGTATGACATGACCTCCAGTCCCACAAACGTAATGTGTCCAGGCATCTCGAAATGAACGGATCTTGAAGTTGGCTCTCTGCTATCTTGTTTCTGTTTCTTTCTTGGAGGGAGCAGTCTTGCGGGCATCTGGCCTTTGGTTCCTTCTTCCTTGCATTTAAATACTGAAATGCATTGAAAACTCACTCCCTGATAAACGTGCTATAATCTTATGGTCTTGCTTGTTTTGCACATTGATTTGTGGTATGAACGGGGGAGATGCACCATCCACACGATCACAGAGAGTCACACTAAATTCGCCCATTACTGTGAGACAGGTAACAAACTCAGTCTCTTCTATGATTCTCTGTTGGTGGAAAATATATTCATTACCTGATTCTGTATTAGTGGAAATGGAACGTATAGATGCGTTGGGTCCAGGGCGAGGCTAATTCAGGTGTACGAGTGCTTTGAGACACGACCCGTCAATTCTGGAAAAGCCAAATTTGCCCTGCCTTGATCATCAGTGGCAGAATAAGACAGTACTTCGGCTTGGCATCTTTCTCATAGCACTTCTTCGTGACTAGCATAATCGACGCCCGTACTCTCGATTAACGAAGTTCTCTAATACCTCCTTAGCGATTTAGTTTTGGATATGGCTGGTTGATATCCTTTTGTACATTAATTATGCAGAGTCTGGTGATACTGGAAGGATTTGTATAACACGAAGAGGTATAATAAACAAAATGAATCGCTAAGAAAAGGGTGCTTGGGAGCCTTCTTGCCTGATGAGAATACGAACCCATGTCCAAGGGAAGCTGGAAAATGGTACAGGTAAGCATGAAGGACCACGTAGAAGGGATTGTGATTCGGTGGTTCATCGTAAGTTTAAAAGGTTCAATTGACGCTTCACTGGGCAGGATTCACGACCATTTTGGAAGCTTACGGGCATCTCTTCCTTACTGATTGATTTCTGATTCCGCCTCGTCACTAACTCCTCGTCCTTACTGGTTTATTTCTGATTCTGCTCCGTCACTACTCTTCCTTACTGGTTTATTTCTGATTCTGCTTCGTCACTGACACCTCTTCCTTACTGGTTTATTTCTGATTCTGCTCCGTTACTATATTCTTCTGTGTTTTTTCATACAATCTGTGTCAAAATTAAAGAGATATAAGATGCAAAAAAGAAGATATTAATGGGTAGTTTCGAAAAATAAATCGCTATGGAGGAGGTGCTAGGGAGCCTCCTAACCCAACGAGTGTACGGGCCACAGTGTCCTAGGTCCGTATTTTTCGTCGATTGAGAAAGCTTCTTAACACTTTTTCCTAAGCGACTCACGCTGTTCATTACATCTTACTGTATTCTTCTGTACTACATTAACCCTTCTGATATCGCCAAACTTTGCCTGAGTAACGTCTATCTATCTATCTATTGCCAGACGCCTCAATCCCGTTTGGGGTGGCCACAAACAAATCGCCTCCAAGTCGCCCTGTCCCCCGCCATTTCACTGCCCTGCTCCCAACTCAACCCCCTTCTCTCATATACTTCTCCACCCCATCCCTCCATCTCATCCTCGGCCTCCCCCTCCCTCTTCCCCCCTCCACCTCACTCACATAAACTCTCTTCGTCAGTCTTTCACCCTCCATCCTCTCCACATGGCCAAACCACCTCAGTGTGTTCCTCATAACGCTTCTTATCACATCCACATCCACACCACAACGCTCCTTTATATCCTCATTCGTCAGCCTGTCTCTCCATGTGACTCCACAGGCTCCTCTTAAATAACTCATTTCCACTGCTCTCACTCTTGACTTGTGTCCTTCCAACAATGTCCAAGCTTCACTTCCGTACGTTAGAGTTGGTATCACAATACTGTCATGTAGTAACTTTTTCACTTCCATGCTCACTTCCCTGTTTCTTATCAGTGCTTTCAAGGAACCAGCAACCTTTCTTCCCTGCTGTACCCTTTCAAGCACTTCACCCTCCAAACCTCCATCCTTACTCATCACACTACCCAAGTACTTAAACGTACTCACATTTTCCAATTCCTCACCATCCAACCTCGCTGTACATTCACTAACTTAACCTCTCTCAAAGACCATCACTTTACTCTTCCCTACATTCACCTTTAGGTTCCGTTTCTTACACACTCTCTCAAACTCATCCACAAAGCCTTGCAGCTCCCCTTCGTCTTCACTCAACAACACAGTATCATCTGCAAACAACAGTACAGGGAGTTTCCAAACACTAACCTCTCTCACCAGGGCCACTCCAACATCCACTACCCTACCTTGTACCTCTTTTATTACCCCATCCATGTACAGATTGAACAACCATGGAGACATGACACATCCCTGTTTCAAACCAACTTTCAAAGAGAAAAATTCACTTAGTTCACCATCCACACGCACTGCAGCCTTTGCACCATCGTACATACTCTTCACAGCATTCAACAACTTCCCATCTACTCCATATATTCTTAACACTTTCCACAATCCTTGTCTATCCACCCTGTCATATGCTTTCTCCAAATCCATGAAAGCTGCATACAACTTCTTTCCCTTCTCTAAAAACTTTTCCACTAAAGATCTAAGAATGAATATCTGATCTACACAACCTCTTCCCTTCCTAAAGCCTCCCTGTTCTTCTCCAACTAATTTCTCTCTTCTTTCTCTAACTCTGTCTATAAGTATCCTACCATACACTTTTCCTATTATACTAAGAAGACAAATGCCCCTATGATTACCACACACTTCTTTTTCCCCTTTTCCTTTGTACAAGGGAATAATTATACCTGACTTCCAATCCTCCGGGACTCTACCTTCCTCCCAGGCCAATCTGCACATCTTCCACATCCATTCTACTACTATCTCTCCCCCATGCTTCAGCATTTCACCACACACTCCATCAATTCCTGGGGCTTTCCCCGATTTAACTTTCTTCATTGCTTCCACAACTTCTATCCTACTGATTTCTTCGTGTCTTCTCTCCTCCCTCCTCCTCCCAGCCATTCCCCAGCCACTTATACTCGCATTACTTCCATCCTCTATGTTCAACAATTCCTTAAAGTGTTCTCTCCATCTGCTCACTTTTTCTCCCTTCTCCACTAGTAATCTACCATTTTTATCTTTCACTCCCCTGATAACTTCACTTCCACCCTGTCTTACTCTTTTCACTTCTCTCCAGAACATTTTCTTACAGTCCCTCCACTTTACACTCAAATTCATTCCAAATTCCTCATCCACTCTCTTCTTACTCTCTCTTACTAATATTAACCAGCCATACTCAAAAATTAATCGCTAAGGAAGAGGTGTCAGGGAGCTAACCAGGCATATCCAAAAATTAATCGCCGAGGAAGAGGTGTCAGGAAGCCAACCAGATATAGGCCTATCCAAAAATTAATCGCTAAGGACGAGGTGTCAGGGAGTTAACCAGATAAAGGCCTGTCCAAAAATTAATCGCTGAGGAAGAGGTGTCAAGGAGCTAACCAGGGCTATCCAAAAATTATTCGGCAAGGAAAAGGTGTTAGGGAGCTTCCTTAACCGACGGGAATATAATCCCTGGTAAACATCACACCTCTACGTTAAGATCACCACCTAAAAACACTGGACCTCTGGCAAAGTTAAAGACAGATCCACGAGCAACACATAAGACTCTTGCTCTACATATGATTTTCAGTTTAAGGCGTAGGATTACATCTCCCTTCGCTGCAATTGTGTTCACTCCCCATACTGATTGATGTGTCATAAGGAAATGCCTGTTTGGAGGTAATTTAAATGCCTTTCTAATGTATTTTACACTGTGTTCTGATCTTTACATGCAGGTGGTATTCATGAACTGTGTGTGTGTGTGTGTGTGTGTGTGTGTGTGTGTGTGTGTGTGTGTGTGTGTGTGTGTGTGTGTGTGTGTGTTCATATGACCAACATTTGTTTACAGTAAGCTGCAATGAATTCACCGGTGCGTTTTCATTGGCTTTCTGTATGCTGTATAAATCAATTTGGATGATGAACCACATGACCTGTAAGGGAATGACATGAGCATACAGACGTGAATTACAGCTGGTGAAACTGGATTTTGTAATGTAGAGTTTTACTGACCGCACAGAAGGGTTATTGTTGACTCAAATGCACAGTAAACTAATACCATTGCAACTAATATTCACTGGAAACTGATATATGTCGAAATTACCACATGACGAGTGAATTTGTGATGAGACAAACAGAAATGAAAGATGCAGCCGGAACTATTCTCACAGCCGGAACCAATCTTATAACCTCATAGTTACAGCCTTGTCAAAACAATGAGTTCTTCTTCGATTTTAGCCAAACTTGGTGGACAGGTTGACCGATCCATTATGACAAAATGTTCGTGATTTCAGAATAATAGGTGATAGGTCTAGTTATAGGATAAGGTCAGAGTTGATCATGAGTCTAGACATGTATTATTTAAGATACGGTACTGTTCTGAAGTAAAGTATGTCTTGTCATGGGCCACTCCCCAACACCACCACCAAATGTTAAATTTGGAGAAAAACTCTATAGTATGTCAAGACTGGAACTATTTTTTACCGGGACCGTGAGAATAGTTCCGGCCGAGTAAAAGACGGAGGCTATAGCCTAGGTTAAGATTGAAACACACACACACACACACACACACACACACACACACACACACACACACACACACACACACACACACACACACACACACACACACACACACACACACACACACACACACACACACACACACACACACACACACACACACACACACACACACACACACACACACACACACACACACACACACACACACACACACACACACACACACACACACACACACACACACACACACACACACACACACACACACACACACACACACACACACACACACACACACACACACACACACACACACACACACACACACACACACACACACACACACACACACACACACACACACACACACACACACACACACACACACACACACACACACACACACACACACACACACACACACACACACACACACACACACACACACACACACACACACACACACACACACACACACACACACACACACACACACACACACACACACACACACACACACACACACACACACATTATTGCCTCATTCTGCTGTGTGTGGATTTAAAACATACGGTACCTCACTTTTATTTTCATAATTTGGTAATATCTGTGCAGTGTTTTCTCGCCTTGTTATTTCCGCCAAGGAGGTTATCTTTTGGTGGTAGGTGGTGGCGACCATCATCCACTCACTTGATGTAGTGCTGCCTACTTCTTCCTTAGCCTTTATCATTCTTTTTCTGTGCCTCCCCTCCTCTCTCCCTATTTCTCGCATCTTTCCTTTCACTTCTTATTGCTTTTCTTTCCTTTCCAGGTGGCTTTACTTTGAGTGACAAGCCAAATGGTTTCCTGTAAGCCAAGAAACCATTGACAACGCTGGGTGGTAACCATATAACCAAACCATACGTGCTCCCTACGTGTGAACAAGTGGGTTGGTGGAGGGTTAGTGCCTCTCCCCTTAAAACAAATAACTCAAAGTCAAATGGCCACCCCTTAAGGGATTATGGCGTCTGGCAATAGATAGATAGGTTATCTTTTTGCTGGCGTTGGTTTGTTTGTCTGTTAGCAAGATTACTCAAAAATTAATGAACGGATTTTGCTGAAATCTTTTGGAAGGGGTAGGGTATGGCCCAAGGAATAATCCATTAGATTTTGGTGATGATGCGGATCATCATCCGGATGCAGGAATTTTTTGTGTATTTGTCCACACGATATCTCCAAAAGTTCTCAGTGAATATCAATGAAATTTTGTGGAAGGATATGCCATGGACCAAGAAAAAAGTAATTTAATTTGGGGGCTGATCCGAATCCTGCAATGGCATTGGTGGTGATATGCGCTGTCTGAGTGCTTTCTAGTTTTATTGTGCCTCGTCACAGTTGTTCAGTCCATTACCCCTGAGGGTTCCTGGGTATGGGATTTGGTTGGAAGGGTGGTTAGCGTACTGCCCTTCGTTTGCGAGCTCGTAATCGAAATTCTCATAGGTCCATATTCGGGGAGTCAACCCTTTACTTACTACTGAAAATGCCCGGTTTGATCAATTTTTGGGACAGTGGGCCTTAACGGGTGAGGAAGAAGAAGGGGAGAGAGAGAGAGAGAGAGAGAGAGAGAGATTTCGGGGTATAAAGAAGAAAAACTGTTTAGCTTGTAATTTTTGAGAAAGAGAGAGAGGGGGAGGGGATATTTCGCGTTATATGTAAGGAAATTGTTTTGCTTGTAATTTTGCAGTGATCAGAATTATGGTGTATAGCCAATAACTTTCCCGCCATCACGCAACACTGCCGCTCGGCTAACAAACTCTGAAATTAATTAACCAGGCAAGAAGCACGCAAAGGCAGGCATTTTAGCTGGTTAAGGAAGCACCCTAACTTGTTTTCCTAAGCGATTTAGTTTGTTTATTACACCATACTCTTCTCTTCTGTGCTACATAAATCCTTCCAATATCGCCATACTCTCCATAAATAACTCTGAGGTATATTAACCACCCATATCCAGAAATAAATCGCTAAAGAAGAGGTGTTAGGGTGCCCCCGTAGCCAGCGAGAATATGGGCACTTCTGTGTTGCATAAATCCTTCCAGTATCGCTGTACTCTCCATAAATAACTCTCAAAGGGATATTAATCACTTATATAAAGAATAAATCGCCAAGGAGGAGGTGTTAGGGAGTGCGTGAGATGTGGCTGTGAATTTTGATGAAAAGAAGATTGGCGGGTCGTTTAGGTAAGTGAAATTAAAAGTGAAATTACTCGCTTCATACAAGTTGAGTTAATTGCTACACTTACCATCATCAATTAGGCCACTCGACGGTACAATATTACATAATTGCTGTACTCTGTCATCAGGTACCAGTACTGTGTACAGTGTTACATAATCACTGTAAATATTATCTTCATTTACTGTACAGTGTTACTTAATCACTGTGCATATTATCATCAATTATTGTAGTGTTACATAATCACTGTATATATCATCAATTACTGTGTATAATGTTACATAGTCACTGTTTATATCAATTACTGTGTACAGTGTTACACAATTACTGTACATATCGTTAGTTACAGTGTACAGTGTTACATAATCACTGTAGCTACATACGGTAGTATCTTCAATTACTGTACAATGTTACATAATCACTGTACATATCATCAGTTACTATGTTCAGTGTTACGTAATCACCGTACATAGTATCATCAATTACAGTACAGTGTGTGTGTGTGTGTGTGTGTGTGTGTGTGTGTGTGTGTGTGTGTGTGTGTGTGTGTGTGTGTGTGTGTGTGTGTGTGCGTGTGTGTGAAGGAACTGAAGGGTAAGAAAAATTAGGCCATGCATTTTTTAACAGGATCAGCCTGGGGACTTTTTTGTTTGTTTGTTTATTCGTACAAGTGCCAGACGTTATTTAAATTGGAAGAACACGTGAGTTATGAAAAACACGCGAGAAATGAAGAACACGCGAGAAATGAAGAACACGCGAGAAATGAAGAACACGCGAGTAATGAAGAACACGTGGGTAATGAAGAACACGTGAGTAATGAAGAACACGTGAGTAATGAAGAACACGCGAGTAATGAAGAACACGCGAGTAATGAAGAACACGTGAGTATTGAAGAACACGTGAGTATTGAAGAACACGTGAGTAATGAAGAACACGCGAGTAATGAAGAACACGCCAGTAATGAAGTACACGTGAGTAATGAAGAACACGTGAATAATAAAGAACACGTGAGTAATGAAGAACACGTGAGTAATGAAGAACACGCGAGTAATGAAAAACACGCGAATAATGAAGAATACGTGAGTAATGACGGATGAGATGAAGGGATGGAATGGAGAGGTATATGAGAGGGGTGTGTGAGTTGGGAGCAGGGCAGTGAAATGGGGAGGGACAGGGCGACGTGGAGGCGATTTGTTTGTGGCCACCCCGTATGGGATTAAGACGTCAGGCAATAGATAGATAGATAGAGAAATGAAGGAAGTAATGAAGCCTACTGCATATCCAACCCCTCCAGGTGTAAATATCAATTCTTAGGCAGGTAAATAAAACACAGAAGACAGAAGGAATAAAAATGAAAATCACGTCATTGATCTGAAAGGGTCATGCTATTATACATTTAGCTTTTAAAAATATGTATTGGTGTCAGATGCATTGAAATAAATAAGCAAAAAAAATACATTGGCACTCATCACACTAGTTAAATATTTACGTGAAGATTTACATTAACAATATTTTTGCATTTGAACTCTCCATTCCGGTGACATTTCTGTACTATTATTATTATTATTATTATTATTATTGTTGTTATTATTATTATTATTATTATTATTATTATCACCATCATATCATCATCATCATTATTATTATTATTATTGTTATTATTATTATTATTATTATTATTAGACTTGTTATATTCTTTTCACATTAACTTGGCCCAGATTTTCGTCCTTTTGCATCTTATTTCACGTAGCTCAGTGGCAGGTAAATGACAATACTACCACTCTGTATCCTTTTCACAGCACTTCTTCGTGACTAGGACCGTACTCTAGTGTAAATCTATTGCTACTGCAGATGACAATTTTAGACCAGCTTAGTGTAAAGGAAATGACAATATTACCTCTTTATCCTTTTTACAGCACTTCTTCGTGACTAGGACCATATTCTAGTGTTAATCTATTATGACAGATGGCAATTTTAGGCCAACTTAGTGTGAAAGGAGTATAGTGAGGATGTAATGATGGCTATATATTTAACTCATCCTCATCAAAAAGTCTCCTAACCTGAATAAAATCGTCTTAAGGCAGAAATAATAAAGTAATCCGGGTGAACATTGTCATTATTTTTGTTTAACTTGGGCCAAAATTAACGAGGGATTTCTTAGTTAATAATAAGTGTAATTAAGGGAAAATACATCTTAATTTCTTGACGGAATGGTGTTTTATAAATCTGTGGCAGAAGGTGTTTCCGTCATCATCATCGTCATCATCATCATCATCATCGTCATCATCATCATCGTCATCATCATCATCATCATCATTATCATCATCATCATCATCATCATCACCACTACCACCACCGCCACCGTCGTCATCACCATCATCATCATCATCATCACCACTACCACTTCCGCCACCGTCGTCATCATCATCCTTAGCATCATCATCATCATCATTACCGTCACCGTCGTCATCATCGTCATCATTAGCATCATCATCATCATCATCATCATTACCACCGCCACCGTCGTCGTCATCATCATCATCATCATCGTCATCATCACCACCACCACCACATATAATTTTCTGCCTCTTGTGTATGAAATCCTGGAGTACAGTTATTAACCTGTAATGACTTCTGCCTTGCACCTTATGCATTACTTATCCTGATGAACGAGAAAGTGAGTTAGTACTGGAAATTCGTGTGTGTGTGTGTGTGTGTGTGTGTGTGTGTGTGTGAGAGAGAGAGAGAGAGAGAGAGAGAGAGAGAGAGAGAGAGAGTTTATTTATGATTTTTGTAAAGATATCAAACCACCTATGCTCGTACAAACGCTACAGTCGGGGCAAAAGTCACATAATGCTTCACCTCTTCTGCATCTCCTTTTCCTCTGCTGGCTAATATTCCTAAGCTGAGGGAGGATTAGTGTATTCCTTTGGCCATAAATGATTCTCTTTGATGTGATGCGTCAGGGAGGAGAGTGGCTGACATGTCCTTATTGTGAAGGGCTTGTATTCTCCTCTGTTTTAATTCCCCAACATCTCTTTCTAAGCGATGTATTTTGGTTATTGCACCTTGCCGTACTCTTGTGTGTCACTTAAATCATGGTAATAAAACTGTTCGGTACATAAATAACGCACGAAAGGATATCCAGCAGCATCCAAAAACAAATCGGTAAGGAGGAGGTGCTAGGGAGCTTCTTCAGTAGCAGTAATAGTAGTAGTAGGAGTAGTATGGTAGTAGTAGTAGTAGTAGCAGCTAGTAGTATTGTAGCCCCAGGTTCATCTACATGTGAACCCAGTGGACTGCAAGATCTGTGTTGCCCCGTCTCCTATATTCCACCGTCCTCTCTTCGGGGGTTGGAGGAAGAGTTGAGGGATGTCTGTATACCCAATCAGGGGAGTTGCCTAGTTATATCGGTGCCACCACGTGAAGGCGTCTCCAGCACCTGTCGTAGGGGTATATAGGGATGCATTGGATCTCTCTCAACTTGTCTTAAGCTGAATAATAACCGCTGAAAATAGCAAGAATATTTTAAGAACTGAGGATTAAAGTGATAAAATATTTCCGTAAGTAAACAAACATCTATCCCATCAGACTCGTATCCTGGGTCTCAGCTCGCACAGTGCAGTGAGTTGCTCTGCCATGGAACACGAAGCGAAGAAATGTCTGAACTTGGCCAATAAGCACACTGCCCTGCGACGATGCCCCTTCAGGTGAGAGGGGTTTGTTGATCGGGTGGCTTCGTCAGGGTACAGTGAAGCCCGTTTCCTCTGCTGTTTAGAGTTCGTGGTTTGTTCTGGAGCAAATGAAGCCTGTTTCGTTCGCTGTTTCGGTTTCTTGGTTTGTTCTGAAGTATGTGAAGCCCGTCTCCTTTGCTGTTTAGATCTCGTGGCATGTTCTGAAGCAAGTGAAGCCAGTTTCTTTCGCTGTTTCGATCTCCTGGTTTGTTCTGAAGTATGTGAAGCCCGTTTCCTTTGCTGTTTAGATCTTGTGGCGTGTTCTGGAGCAAATGAAGCCTGTCTCGTTCCCTGTCTCGATCTCGTGCGGTGTTCAGGAGCCAGTGAAGTCCTTTTCCTTTGCTGCCTAGACGAAGAGAACCCAGACGCACCCTTCCGCCTTCTTTGGTGCTGGGTAAAGGAAGATTTCTTGAAGCCGAGAGATCCTGCAAGAAATAGACAAGAAATTTTTAGACTGAACGACAGTTGGATGGAACTTGAACACTATTTAGG
The DNA here is from genome assembly GCF_032717465.1 of Coenobita brevimanus. NCBI lineage: Eukaryota > Metazoa > Arthropoda > Malacostraca > Decapoda > Coenobitidae > Coenobita > Coenobita brevimanus. The sequence continues at coordinate 17,971,453 of NC_137052.1, read as the reverse complement.
GTCGTGTTGTAAGTGGCCTTTGAGATCTCCTTGCATCGGTTCCCTAGCGATTTGTTTTGTGTGTTACACTTAAACATTCTCTCTCTCTCTCTCTCTCTCTCTGATGTCGTCACACTGCATCAGTAACAAATATACTGTAGAGGTGTAATACCCAGAATAAATCGCTAAGGAAGAGGTGTTACCAAAGTCTCCAGAGTCCCCTAGAATACCCATACCCAAGCCTTGAACATATTCTCACCTCCCATTAACACCATATTCCTGCTTAAAAATTTTAAGTCATACCTAAATTCACACAACTACAGCTAAGAATTTGAGTTGTGTAATTAGCCCAGTTCCGTCAGGTGAAGACAGACCAATTACAGAGCCAATTTTTCAGCTGTTAATTTGTTGCACTTTATTTTTTTTACCTTGGGATGCGGTGTGAGAGAGAGGGACAGAAAACTTAAGCACTGTACTGTTCATTTTAACTTGGCCTAAAATTGCCACTTCATCGTGACTAGCATCATATTCTGCCGTTAATCTATGGTGACAACTCAGCATTCAAGATGGAGAGTTGCCACTTCTTCGTGACCAGCATTATATTTTGCTGTTAATCTATGGTGACAACTCAGTATTCAAGATGGAGAGTTGCCACTTCTTCGTGACCAGCATTATATTCTGCTGTTAATCTATGGTGACAACTCAGCATTCAAGATGGAGAGTTGCCACTTCTTCGTGACCAGCGTTATATTTTGCTGTTAATCTATGGTGACAACTCAGTATTCAAGATGGAGAGATGGTAATTTTAGGCCAGGTTAGAGTAAAAACACTCTAGTTACTTATTTTACTTACGGTTTCTCCCTCCACCGCCTACTTTTGTCAGTCTTTTTACTTATAATACTTACGGTTCCTTTTCTGTTGCTCAATTTAGCTACTTTCTTTCCTTTTTTTTGTTACTCATTTTACTTATAATTCTTACGGGTTCTCCTTTATCGCTCACTTTTCTCACTTTCTTTACAATACTTACGGTGTCTTTTTCAGCGCTTACTTTTCTCAGTTGACTTATTACTTACGGTTTCTCCCTCAGCGCCTACTTTTCTCGTTTTACTAATAATGCTTACCGTTCTCCTTCAGCGCTTACTTGTCTCATTTTCTTTACAATACTTACGGTTCCGTCTGGGAGTTTGGTGAGTGCGAGAGGGGTGTGCTTCCTGTGGGCGTCCTCGTGCAGTGGGGAACCAGAGTAGTGAGTGGGTGGGGAGTGTGTTGCCGCCCACCCACGCCCACTCCCCCGCCCCCCGACGCACCCCGCCCACCCAGAACGACTCCCCGCCCACACCTGACGGGGAAACAGAAGCCAGTCCATATATTGCACATCCCAGTCTTGTGTTTTGCGGGTACGGCTCAGGCAGCGTCATAACTCTCCTTCTATCTATCTATTGCCAGACTCCCCAATCCCGTAAGGGGTGGCCACAAACAAATCACCTCTATGTCGCCCTGTCCCCCGCCATTTCACTGCCCTGCTCCCAGCTCACCCCCCCCCCCCCTCATATACCTCTCCACTCCCTCCCTCCATCTCATCCTTCTTCCCTGTATCATTTTCCATTTCCCATAGTCCTTTTCAGAATTTATTGTCTGATTTTTACGTTCACTGCTTATATATACGGCTGATTGGTAACTCACGAGGGGAAGATAATTATGTGCTTCCCATACCAGCAGACTGAGCCGTCCCCGTAACACGATATTAAAGCAAGATACATATGTCTTAGTAACGTCACATTTAAGCGTCTTGCTAACGTTAAAAGCGTCTTAAACGTCACGTCTAAGTGTCTTAACGTCACATCCAAGCGTCTTAACGTCACATCCAAGCGTCTTAACGTCACATTTAAACGTCTGTAAAAATAGGAGTAAAAATGGAGACAAGGGAAGCGAACGGGCCTTAACATTTTACCTTAAGTGATTTATTTTTACTCCGTTACTAAATTATACGAAGTTGCTGAGGAAGGGAAAGGGTGACGGAGGAGAGGCATTAAGAAAGTGACGGCCAGAGAATGAGGTGACCGCTCCCTAACACCTCTCCCTTACCGATTTATTTTCGGATATAAATGGCTAATATAATTTTTTGTATATACGTTATTTATGCAGTCAGTGGCGGTATTGGAAAGATTTATGTAATACTGAAGAGGACAGTGAAGTGTAATAAAATAAATCGCTTAGGAAAAGGTGTTCGGCCAGAGAATAAGGTGACTGCTTCCTAACACCTCTTCCTTAGCGATTTATTTTTTTGATATGGCTGGTCTGTATCTTTTTCCACCTTATGCAGAGTATGACGATATTGGAAGGGTTTATGCAATACGGAAGTGGACAATATAATAAAATAAATCGCTTGGGAAAAGGTGTTAAGGGGCTTCGTCAATGAGAATATGGCCCAGGATCGAACCCCCTGCCCTCAGTACGAAAAGCCTACCCTAAGCTGAATAAAATCGTCCGGAGATGCAAGAGTAAAATTAATAAAGAAATTCTGTATTGATGCGGGACCATATGAAGATTTGCAAAAGTAAAGCATACAAGGGTTTGATGGCAGGATCGTCCGTGTGGAAATCCTTAGGCGGGGCTGACTGACTGGGCCGCTGCTAGAGATGCATCCTAAAAAAAATAAAAATAGAAAAAAAACCCTGGCCTGAGAGGAAATGAGTGAGGAGGCCTAAAAACAAATCACCAGCGAAAAGGTGTTAGAGGGCTTCTTCAGCCGACGGGGATTTTGGCCTATATCTATAACTAAAACTGGAGCAAGTTGATGATCGTAACTCTTAACACCTCCTCCTAAGCGATTTATTTTGCTTATTTCTCCACACTACCCTTTAGCTCCCTGACACCTCCTCTTAAGTGATATATTTTGCATATTACTTCTTACTGTCCTTTAAATTCCAGTATATATCACCCTACTCAGCATACATAACATACAAGCTGATATTAACTAGCCATCTCCTAAACTAAATCGCTAAGGAAGAAGTGTTAGGGAGCATCCTTACTGAACGAGAGTTTACATTAACCAGCCATATCCAAAAATAAATAGCTAAGGAAGAAGTGTTAGAGAGAATTTATATTAACCACCCATATCCAAGAATAAATCGCAAAGGAAGAAGTGTTAGGGAAAAATTATTACTACCCAGCCATATGCAAAATAAATCGCTAAGGAAGATGTGTTAGGGAGTGTTCTTCTCGATGGGAATGCTGGAGAATATCGTTTTAATATCGTTGCGTTATTAGTAATGTTGAGAGACCACACCGATAATTATGTAGGCGGGGGTACACCGTCCACTCACTTGATGTTGTGCTGGATGAATGCATTATGAAAAGTGTGGTAGGCGGGGGTACACCATCCATTCATCTAGTGTTGTGCTTGCTGGATGCATATATAATCAGAAGTGTGTTAGGCAGGGGTACACCATCCACTCACTTGATGTTGTGTTGGATGAATATATATTAAAAAATGTGGTAGACAGAGGTACAGTCATGGAAAGTTCCGCATTACCCACCGCCCGAAGCACTGGTGTGGGGCGGGTAAATGTGAAGCGGCAGCCAGACCTCATGTGTCTGGTAACTGAGTGTGAAGATGGGGGAGGCAGGGGATTGGGGGCAGAGGAGGGTTTGGTGATAGGTTGGGAATCAAGTGTAAGTCTGTAACGTATGACTTGGACTGTGTGTTTCAGTTAATTTAGTAAGGATAGATGACAATATGATGCTGGCATTTCATGAAAAAAAAAAAAAAAAAAAAAAAAAATGAAGATGTCTGTAGAGTTCTGGAGGTTTGCTGGGTTCGCACAGAGGTTTGAATGCTTTCATTTCCTTTTGCCTTTAATATGGGACGTTTCCATAGGAGATATTCATAACAATATAACAACATTCTTTGAGCTGACTCGAAAACAAAGCAACTATATATATATATATATATATATATATATATATATATATATATATATATATATATATATATATATATAAAATTCGTTTATATTTGTTTATTTATCTTGTCATCCCACTACAAATATCCGCCTGCAAACATTTCCAATGTTATCCTGGTAATTATTCATCTCGAACTTAATGTTTATGGTAGTGTGTAATAAAGAAACAAAATATATTAACGATTAACAGTTTTAGGCCTATCGTTTTCCTCTAGACGGAATGACATGGGAAGTGATAATTATAAGATCAGCCCCTGTAACTACTATTCCTATCGAGCATTACAAAACAAAGGCATAGAAGCATACCTTTGACAATAAACCTGTATTGATACTGTGACGTGAGCAACTCTCCAAGCCCTCCCACCCCCGGCCACCCTCCCTCCCACTCACAGTTACCAGACGTGTGGGGTCTGGCTGCTGCTTCGTTACTATTCGTTGACCACCAATGCTCCGAACAGTGGGTAATGCGGAACTTTCCCTGACTGTACACCATCCACCTATCCACTCATTTGATATTCTGCTGGATGAATATATAATCAAAAATGTGGTAGGCGAGGGTACACCATCCACTCACTTGATGTTGTGTTACCTTCAGTTTATTCTACAGCTATTTACAAGCCAGTTGGTTAACACTAGAATATGAGGATAATCACGAAGAAGTGCTGTGGAATGGGTGTAGAGCCGTAATATTGTCTTGCCCTGTCATTGAGCTGTAACAAGAGATAACATGCAGATATGGTGCTTGTCACGAAGAAGTGTTGTGGGAAGGATGTAGAGTCATAATTTCACTCATCAGAAGTTTTATGAAGAAAAGAAATTCATGTTATCCATTTTCAGTCAAGAAATATAATGGAATACTAAAATAAAATAATGCCACCTTAACCTTTCTGTTTACTGATACTGCACATTTTATCTTTAATTTTTGCCACTTCAGGACGATTTTTTTTAGGGCACACTTCTGGTAGTGAAAGGGTTAATGAAGGCTAGGTCTGCCCCCCCCCTAATAGAATAAAGAATAAGTCATTGGAGTGAAGTGGTTAAACCCTTTCACCCCGATGACATATTCCCTAAGGCCACCACCACACGATTTTGGTCAGCGTAGGAGAAACTTACTTAAATTGGAGGTCATTGATACAGCCTTCATCAACCCATCCACAACCCAAAACCCTTCCTGCATTGATTAAAACCCCCTGGAAGTAAGAATAAAACAAAGAAGTATGTCATCAGGCTGCGGGGGTTGTTGGGATTGTTGTAGCCAGGCTCAGTCTAAAATGTGAACCCGGTGGACTACAGACTTAAGATGCCGTTTTCCTGTAGTCTACCATCCTCCTTTCGGGGAATTGGGAAGTAGTTGAGGGACGTTTGTATAACCGGGCAGGTGAACCGTCTATATCGGTGCCACCACATGAAGTCGTCCCTTGCTTGCACCGGATGGAAGAGGTGTTTGGGCAGGCATTCTACTCTCACTCTTAGAAATTAACCTTGGATGTGGAAGTGCTTTATCAGTGCCAGCATAAAAGTGACGTTGTTGACCGTCAGCAGATCTCCTCCCATCCTGAGGCAGTGTGACCTTGACCGCTGCCATGACCTCCCCTGACCCGCTGACACCAACAAGCACCTGCCCTCCATCCTCATGTAGGGCGGAGGGCAGTGTCTGGGGCTCTTCTCATCCTTCGTAGGAGTCAGGGAAGGTGTCGTAGTGTCATCTGCTTTGCCAGGTGTCGAGGAAGTTGTCACAGAAGGTGTCATGGAGTCATCCGCTGTGTCAGACGTTTGGGAAGATGTTGATTGATCCGCTGTGCCAGGTGTCGTAGAATGATCTGCTGTGCCAGGTGTCATAGGTGTCGTAGAATTATCTGCTGTGCATGACTTTTCCTTTGGTGTGGTCTGAGGCAGCTGCGGCACTGGAGGGGACTGGTCGAGGTTGTAGTGAGTGATGAGGGTGGCGGATCCAGCGGCCAGTAGCAGGGTGATGGAGGCCGTGTGGGAGAGGTGGAGTCTGGAGGACCTCACCACGCACGTGTATGTACCCAGGTCGTCCTTGTTTACATTGCTTAGAGTCAGGTGGTCTTCTCTCACAACTATACGTCCGTCCGATCTTAGTCTCTTACCTTTGAACGACCATGTACCTTTCACTATAGGTGACAGAATATTGCATGGTAGCTTCACGTCACCACCCAGTACAGTAACTTGAGTTGTTTCAGTTTTCCTTGGTATGCTGGAATAATAATTCTTGATTTCTACATTTCTGGAAAGTACTTCTCCATTGTGTAAAATTTTGCATGTGAAGTTTCCCGTAAAAACTGTAACTTTTCTCACCAATAAAAGCACTGTATCCTTGGTTGAATGAGTGGCTTTGTGTCTTTTGCGACTCACCACGCCCTCCACAGGCTTCCCATCACCAGTGTGCCAACTCAACCCACCCAGTGTACTCATGTTTGCATTACGAACCCGACAGAAGAGATACGACAGGAACATATTGCCACCCTCCAGTTTAGAGTTCCAGTACTGTATCTCTGTTCTGAGCCCATCGTCACGATATTCGTCAGTAAATTTCGCTTTTCTGGTTTCCTGGCCATTACTTTTATTCCTCATTCGTTCTTGTATATCAGAGAGCTGAGTGGAGTTATAGTGATAGTGATGAAGGGATGTTTGTTTGATGGGCACCTCAGTACCGTGGAGAATTAGCGTCCAATTGTGTAGGGTGTTTGTGGTGTTTATGAGCTGCTTGCTGCCATATGGCCCCAAGATTCCTTCACCATAGTAAGTGATATGCAGTTTCCATAGTCCTCTCGGGTCCTCCCCCCACATGTGAACTGTGAGGAGTGGGTGGTTGTGAATGCCGTATGGAGAGAGATCGAGGGGTCGCCGAGGTAGAAGCTTTGAGAGTGTGCCGGAAGGTGACTCAAGCATGACTTCTACATGACCACGGTTCCTCGCACTCACAGACAGGTTGAGCTGCACGTGTTCCAGCTGCACTATCTGGCAGGTGGACACACTGAGAGGCACCACTAGAGGTTTATCTGGCAGGAGGGTAATATTGTGATGTGAAGCGTGAATGTAACAACGGAAAGCTGGTGGGACGATTTGCCAACTACGGGCCTTCTCGACCAGTCGTCCAGCATCAAGGGAGCCAAATCCAAAGAAGTAAGAGTAGTTGAGACCAACGCCATTGGTGCTCCACTGTGACGGGAGAGGGTTGTGTGGTGTGGCCGAGAGCACCATCAGATGTTGCATATCTCTCCATCCTAACTCAGAGTTGACACTTAGAGCCAAAGCACACACACCAGCCACCATCGCCGCCGAAACTGATGAACCACGGAAGTTCTCAGTACAATCCCCACCGGTATCAGTTGTCACAATGCCATTCACTTGGTCCTCCTCGCTAACCTCCTCCTCCTCCTCTGCATCACCACTGTAAGTTGAGACGAATGTGGCAGCACAGGACTCAGCGTAATTGGGAGGGCGACCACCGTGCGTACTGCCACTGACCGTTAGGGTGTATAGAGAGTTTGCGTATCCATCAGCATTGCAGTCGTCACCCACAAAGCCACCGTTCCCAGAAGCCCACACATATATTGACCCCTTGCCACCCCGACCCAGCACGATTCCCTCCCTCATGGCTTTACCAGCCAGCACACCTGGCCCTTCCATCGCTGCACCAGAGTCAATAGGTCCCCAGGCTGCTACGTACACATCAACGTGGTCACGCTCATATGACAAAGCTGCTGCTTCGGTTACATCCCACACCATGTACCCCAGCATCCTTACAGCTCCCACACCCGTCCACGGAGCCACACCCATACCACACATCCCATTGGAATGTGCGGCGGATATAATCCCAGCCAGCTGCGTTCCATGTCTAGACCAGGAGACAGGAGTTGGGTCCGGGTCTGAGTCGAGGAGGTCCCACGATGCCGCAGGATCGTAATTCAACGCCAAGTCCCTGTGTGTCAACTCAACCCCGTCATCCAAAATGGCCACACTGACCCCAGCACCCATGACCCCTGCCTCCCACAGCCCCGTAACATTGAGGTGCATGCCGTCCCCGCACTCCAGGTACCACTGTCGCCACCTGAGAGGATCCACAGTCTTAAGCCGGGTCCACGGCGATTTGGGAGGCTTCCGATCCAACCCTCCAATAGCCCTTCTTTCTCGATGATGGTGGGTAGCCTTGAAATTTCGTAGTTTTTCTTGATTATATACACGTTTTCGATGTTGCCTGCCGACATCCGTTTTTTGTTGATGTTGATAATTATTCTTGATGTTTTCTAGTTTTCCTTGATATCTTAATATCTGAGGTCTGTGGTCTAGCCCACCGACATCAATTCTATGTTGATCATGGTGAATATTCTTGAAGTTTCTGAGGTTTTCGTGATTATTTAATTCCTGTTCTATTTGCTCTGATATTTTGACTTCTCTCCTGTCGCTTCCTGAATTTCTGCGGCGTCCAGTTTGTCGTTCAGACCAGAGGATTAGCAGATGATTAAGTTTTTCTGTGCATGGTTTTCGTGCCACCAAACTACTTCTTTTCTCTCCAAAGAGGAAAACGTTATCAAACATCTTTTCCATCAGTTCCATCCCTATGTCTTCAGCCACACTCATCGCCACCTCTGCGTCTGAGGTAGACAACTGCACAGCCCACACGTGATCATCATCATCTGTACCCAGGTTGTGGGTTGAGTGCAGCGCCCCACCTCCCGCCAGGGTCAACACCCACACACACACGCACACTGCCACAGATGTCATCTCGCACAAGAACACTGACCTTGCCAATTGCGCCGCCAGTTTTTTTTATTTCGTTAACCAATCAATCCATCAATCAATCAATCGCATAAGACCAGTACGCCTACTTTACAAACACAGCAGCGTGGCGTTAATTTATACAACACGTTTTTCTGTCACAAGTTACATAATATGGCTGTCTTCATTTCACAACGCTGCACAATAAATCAAAGATGTCCTCATTAGAAGCAGTAATAATACGTCTTATTTACAGACACAGGGCCATGAATTTTAAAACAACACATTCTTATAATTTTCCCTCACACCGTAAGAGGAAATCATAGGTTATTTTGCAGCGACACACAGTGGGGAAAAAAGATACAGTTCACTCTGCTACTGATGTCATTTTCACACACACATCAATAATATATCTTCTCTACCAGCGCAGTCACGTGGCATTATTTCACACATTCTCTTTATTCCATTATTTTACACAACACGCTTCTTATTTTACCGTCACAGTTTAAGCAAAAAGTTGTTCGTGACGACTGCAGTGGTGCCCAATGTGAATCACGCCACCAGCGATGGCGTCTTCACTCGCAACAACAGTATATTAAAATTGCAAACACAGAGCCACGTTTTGGGAGGCACAGTTCATATTTCTCACTTTCCCTCAAGACCTTAAGCGAAAATTATTAGTATCTATTTTGCAGCGATGCAGAGGGGAGTAGATACAAGGCACACAGTCCCCCCTGTCATTTTCACAGTAATAATATGTCTACGTTGCATGGGACAGAGCCGCGTGGCATGATGTAAAACGTGTATATATTTTTTCTTTATTTTTCTCCCACACTTCAGCGAAACTCCTTTTTTTTTTTTTTTTTACGATGCAGAGGGGAGAAGCAGATACGAGTCACAGCCACCGATGTAATCTTCCAATCATAATAACAGTAATTTTACGTATGGAAAAACAGTCACGTACTTATATTCCCCGCGCACCATGTATCCTATTTTCCTCTCGCACTTTAAGCAGATATTGTTAATCTCTTTACAACGATACGCCAAGAGGGGAAATAGATACTGTACAAGGCAGGACAAGCGTGTACTCTGGCACTGTTGGTCTGTTCGCGTTAGCCCAGAGATGCCCAATCCAAATTCTCATATGTCGCTAAGCGTCCTCTAAAAAACCGCTAGATACGTCGCTAAACACAAAAACGCTCCATAAAATCACAAGAAAGCGTGCCTAAACCTAGAGAAAATTGCAAAAAAATGCCAGGTATCCCTAAAATATTGGCAGTTTCTTGTCGCTTAACGATAAATACTGTTGCTAAGTGGAAGTGAATATCCGTAAGTCTAGCGAAAAAATTGCTAACTTGGCAACTTTGATTCACTCGGCAGCTGGTTAAGCAATGAACCTGTTGCCAGGACGTTGATTTTCCGACCATAAACTGTTCTTTATTGACCCTAATTTTACACAGCATATTCTTTCAAGGTTCCAGTGGCGATGATACTTATTTTTTCCGTGTGTTGGAGGTAAATTGACAATCCACAAATCTACCAAGACGCTAATTCAAGTGTAGTTGCCAAATGTAGGAGCGTTACGTAAAAGAAGGGGAGGTTTTGCCTAGCGGAATGTCACACTTCAAGTTTGACGTGTGCAAATGTAATCCAGTGAGAAGAGAGTACGAATATGAAATGGTAACGACGTGAAATTATGCGTAAGATGTTTGTAAGAAAACATGTGGTAAATCGTGGAGGCAATACTTAATGATGATGGAGTGTGTGTTAAGGTGCAGTGAACCAGGAGAGGTGCCACGCGGGTAGGGGCCTATGTTGGGATTCTCTTAGCAACTTATTATCAACTTCTTTCGTAAGTTTGATTCTCTCTCTCTCTCTCTCTCTCTCTCTCTCTCTCTCTTTGTCAAGGAATGTTGAAGAAAGGAACGTGCTAATACCTCCCAGCAAATAATAAACCTTAAGAGGAAAATTGTAGGTTTACGTTGTGTGTGTGTGTGTGTGTGAGAGAGAGAGAGAGAGAGAGAGAAGCACTGATATGACTGGATGGCTTCACTGCCTGGTTATACAAACATCACTCACCTGCTTCCTTATCTCATGAAAGGAGGATGGTGGACTGCAGGAGGTGACAACTTCAGCCTGCAGTCCACTGGGTTCACATTCACACGAACCTGAGTACCGTACTACTACTACTACTACTACACAATGACGATGTAGTAGTGCATGTCTGTAATGTGAGGGAGGGTTGTGTGCTGGTGGGGTGAGACCAACTTCTGCGTCTGGCTGTACGGTATCTAGCAACATATATTTAACAGCTTGTAGGAGCGCCACCACCACCACTCCTTTGTACCCTGGCTCAGCCCTCACACTAACCTGTCCATCTCTGTTTACTTGTATCTCTTTGTGTCTGTCCTCACCTGTCTCCTCCTCCTCCTGTTTTTTTCCAGTCTGGCTGTATCCTTATTTATCTGTCTGTCTGTCTATTTATTTGTGCGTCTGTCTGTTTCTGTCTGTCCATCTGCATTTGTCTGTCTGTGTCTGCCTCTCAGTCTAGATCTATCCATATATCTGTATTCATCCATCACTGTCTGTCAATCCATCTGTCTGCATATGTTTATGTGTCTGTGTCTGTCTGTCTCTCTGTCCATCTCTTTTTTATGTTTGTTTAGCTGTCTGTCCATATATCTGTCTCAGTCATCTATCTGTCTATATGTCTGTCTATCCATCTATTTATATATCTGTCTGTCGTCGGTCTTTCTGTCATTATATTGCTTGCTTTCACTTTAACTCTCAGTCATTCTGTACGTTTGGCACTCTGTCTAGCCATCTTTGTCTATCAGTCTGTCTAGCCATCTGTCTGTCTATCAGTGTCTATCTGTTTAGCCATCTCAGTCTGTCTATCTATCGGTCTGTCTGTCTATCTACCTGTCTGTGTTCAATCAGTCCACAGCCCTTGTTTTATACTCGTTTAAAGTTCTTTCCTTTGCACAATGCATCCCATGTTTCTAGAATACCCGGTAGTAAGGAACATTATTGATAGTGATGCTGGGTGTTTATTTATTTATTATTATGGTGCGTTTTCTTTATTCATTAATTTTTATTCTTTATTTACCATTCAGTACAAGCCTCGATACCCTGGGGAACGTCGCTAAAGGCCAAACTGAAAGGATAAAGGAGAGCAAAGGGTACAGTGACTCATTCATGAGGTAGAAATGATCATATTTAGTATAGTTACAGACACACTAAGGAAACACACTACTACACAAAAAAGCAAACAAACAGCAGAAAAACATCCAGGTAAACACGCGTCCTCATTACAATAGAAAAAACATCCAGGTAAACACTCTATATCATTATGGAAAAAAACATCCAGGTAAACACACTTCATCATTACAACAGAAAAACACCAGGTAAACACGCATTATTACAGCAGAAGAACGTCCAGGTAAACACGCGTAATTACAGCAGAAAAACACCAGGTAAACACGCTTCATTACAGCAGAAAAACATCCAGGTAAACACGCCTCACCATCACAGCAGAAAAAATCCAGATAAACGCGCTTCAGCAGAAAAACATCCAGGTAAACACGCTACATTACAGGAGAAAAACATCCAGGTAAACGCTTCATTACAGCAAAAAAACATCCAGGTAAACACGCTTCACCATTATAGTTAGGGTGAGGGCTTGTGCGTTTTCTCTGTTGAAATCTGGGCTCTGATTTTCTTCTTTATTTTAAGGCGTAAACCTGCCTGAGTTAACACGGGGATTTTATAACTTCTCCAGGTCAGTTTTCATTGAACATATAGTACTATCATTCATACTAGCATCAGTTCGTGACCCCCTGACAGCTAGTACTTAAATCCTAACATGAGTAAATAAAAAAAAATGTGTATATATACGTATAGCCAGACGCCGTAATAACCAACTTGATTTTGGTTCCTCCCTTCAAGAAAGACCTAAATTTGTCGATATATCAGTATAAAACGAGGTTGTTATGAAGGATAGTGGAGTCAGATGTGGAATTACAGGCTGTTCTTTGTGATTTAGCCAAGTTATGTGAAAAATATCTTGCACGGGCTTAAGGAATGGAAGTCAGTACTATACATATGATAAGAAGGAAGTTATTTAGGTAGCTGACATACAAACTTTGACTACGAGTAAAACCAACACTCCTATTTCATAAACTCGATCATTCAGTACCGCGTTTAATGTTTGGATATACCAGTGTAGTGTAAATAAAACTGGCTTGACGCTTAGATGGAGTTAAGAGGTACCGTATATGAGGGAGAGGGGAGTGAGTTGGGGGAAGGGAAGTCAAATGGTGGGTGACAGCGACTTGGAGGCGTTTTGTTTGCGGCCACCCTTTGCGGGATTAGGGCGTCGGACTATAGATAGATAGATGATGCTTAGAAATAGTGCTTATCAACCAATGGAGGGTCATAACACAATAAATTTTTGGTAAGGCATAATCTTCTCCTTGAATAGGACACGCAGCCATCGAATTGACATCCAGGTCGCCGGTTGAGCTGGTTGGGGGATAGGGAATAGGGATAAAGAAATTGGGTACAAAAGTCAGACCAGCCTGAGAGACATGCAAACAGACGCTCTCTCTCTCTCTCTCTCTCTCTCTCTCTCTCTCTCTCTCTCTCTCTCTCTCGTGAACTGTGCCATGCCTTCCCACTTAAGGCTATTGTATACCGTACAGTACATCAGGGCAGTCCATTGGTACAAGAGTATGGAGTACCTTTGTATTCATCATCGAAATAACCATAATAGGATGCAGACCCAGAAGTAACCATTTTTTAAAGCTTTTATCGATAATAATAATAATGATTAATAATTTATTATTATTTATTTTTTGGTTATTATTATTAATATTAGTAGTAGCAGCAGCAGCAGCACGGTAGTGGTAGTGTTGTTGTTGTTATTATTATTTTTTATTATTATTTTACCTCCCTATATGGTTGCTAACTGTATTTCGTATAGTGGGATGCAGGCTAACCTTAAGTAATAACCACAGGCTTATAGATTATTGTAAAAAAAATCAGAGGTATGCATTCTCTTCCCGATTGAAGGTTTAATAAGCATACGAACACTACTGTCAGGTGGATGGAATTGTGTGGCATTAACAGGGACACATAAACAGAAAGGACACAGCGTAGAGTTAAACAGAGCATAGTGCACAGAGTCTTGTGGTATTAACAGTGATGCGTAGAGACGGCGCAGCAGTGGGTTAAACAGCATAATGAATGGAGTCGTGTGGTACTAAGTGAAATAAGAAGTGGTAGCGAGGCACAGCAAACCCGTCCCCGGCAGTCATTTTAGTACTGACGTATAAACAGAACAGGATATCTAGTCAAAGATGTCACATAATAAATATGGAGTAAATCGTGTGAAAATTTACGATTTTATGCCCATTTGAAATTTTAGGCCCGACCCACCTGACATTGACCCTCCTACCGCTAACTGGGGGGCGGCCCCCTTAATGTAATGAGGCATGTTATAGGATGCTGATTTGAGAGATGCACCTTTAGGCTTTGGTTTCATGTCGATATGATGAATTTGAAAGGGGTTATGGCGAAAAAACTATTTTTACCCCCCCCCCCTTTTTTTTTTTTTTTTTTTTTACATTTTTTTTGGCGTACAGCCTGGGCCTTGGCCCAATTTGGCCCAAAATTTAATCAGGTGATCAGAAAGTCATAGCCCATCATTCCTGTAATTTAGTCAAAATCGCACCTGTAGTTTTCGCGTAAAGTTAACAGACAAACAAGCAAACAAACAGACAAATCGAGTGAAAACAATACTCGTTCCCAAGCCCCTCCGGGCCGGGGACGAGTAATAAATAGAGAAGACGAGGCATAAAGAGAATGAGACGTAGCCGAGTGAAACAAGCCATTAGAGCAGTAAATCACGTGCATTGCTATTATGCCGTCCAATGCACGCTGCCCCGTGATTTACGCAAGCACATACATTACCCGCTTTATTTCCCTTTGTTATTGCCATCCATGAGGCGCCTCGGGGTACAGGGGTTAGGGCGCCCCGGCCGGAGTGTCTGCCCTAACAGCGTGTATGGTTTTGATGTGGAGTTTTAGATGACGTTAATGCCACCAGGGGACGTAGGCTAATCATATACCCTTAAATCTACTGGTCTACCCCAGCACTTCTTCGTGACTAGTAGGCTGGTCATCTACCCGTAAATATACTGGTCTGCCTTAGCACATCTTCGTGACTAGCATCATATTCATTATAGGAAGTAGGCTGGTCTTCTACCTGTTTTCGGCTTTATTTTTAGATTATTATTATTTTTATTATTATTATTATTATTATTATTATTATTAGTAGTAGTAGTAGTAGTAGTAGTAGTTGTAGTAGTAGTAGCAGCAGCAGCGGTAGTAGTAGTAATAGTATTATTATTAGTAGTAATAATAATAATAATAATAATAGTTGCAGTACCGTGGTAGTAGTAGTAGAAATTGCAACCCGAGGCTCATCTGAACGTGAACCCGGTGGACTGCCAGCCAAAGTTTTCCCTCTCCTGCAGTTCATCCTCCTTTTGGGGGCTAGGGAGGGGACTGAGTTGATATAACCAGGCAGGTCCACCACCCAGCCATATCAGTGCCACCACGTGAAGGCGTCCCTCTCAATCACCAGTTAATGAAGGAGAAAAACTGATATAATCCAGTAATACTTTATTCTGAAATCTCCAGGACAAGGATCTGTATGAGACGGAGTGGAGAAAGGCATACTGTACAAGCAAAATAAATATACTATACTCCTTTCACCTTAACTTGGCCAAGATTTTCGTCCATTTACAGTTTATTTCACGTAGCTCAGTGCCCGTAAGAGACAATACTACGGCCGTACATCATTCCCTCTTGGCACTTCTTCGTGACTAGCATCGTATTCTAGTGGTAATCTATATTTACAACTAATTATTCAAGGTGGAGAGATGACAATTTTAGGCCAGGTTAGAGTAAATAGGGTATAGATGCATATTGTAGGCAAGATATGTTTTGCCTAATATTAATTCCCGAAAGCTCCTAGCAGTGAAGTTATCCAAGTTTTAGCTCAACTCGTATTTCAAGCTCCCTAACACCTCTTCCCTAGCGATTTATTTTTGCTTATTACACCTTGCCGTCCTCTTCTGTATTACTTATTCTAATATCACCATACTCTACATAAGTACCGTAGAACACGATATTAGCCAACTGCATCCAAAAATAAATCTGTTAGGAAAAGTTGTTAGGGAGCTTCTTCCTAATAAGTACCGTACAAACCGATATTAGCCGTGTCTGAAAATGAATTGGTAAGGAGAAGGTGTTAGGGAGCTTTTAATAACATCGCCAAGCAACGAAGTAAATCGGTTAGGAGAAGGTGTTAGGGAGCATTTAATAACATCACCAAGCAACAAAGTAAATCGTTAAGGAGGAGGTGTCAGGGAGATTTTAATAACATCGCCAAGCAACGAAGTAAATCGTTAAGGAGAAGGTGTTAAGGAGCATTGAATGACATCACCAAGCAACGAAGTAAATCGGTAAGGAGAAGGTGATTGGGAGCATTTAATAACATCACCAAGCAACAAAGTAAATCGGTAAGGAGAAGGTGTTAAGGAGCATTTAATAACATCATCAGGCAACAGAATAAATCGGTAAGGAGAAGGTGTTAAGGAGCATTTAATAACATCACCAGGCAGACAGCAAAATGGTATACTTATATAAACCACACTTGTTATATACTCTGCGATATACTAAAAGACAGATACACCAACTATACCAGAGGACAAGTATACCAGCTCTATAATTATACCAGAGGACTAATATACCAGCTCTATAATTACACCGGAGGACAAGTATACCAGCTCTATAATTATACCAGAGGGATATACCAGCTCTATAATTACACCAGAGGACAAGTATACCAGCTCTATAATTATACCAGAGGACAGTTATACTAGCTCTATAATTATACCAGAGGACAAGTATACCAGCTTTATAATTATACCAGAGGACAGATATACCAGCTCTATAATTATACCAGAGGACAGATATACCAGTTCTATAATTATACCAGAGGGCATAATACCAGCTCTATAAGTATGTATGTTAGCAAAAATAGCCTTCTGTAATATGGAAGACATGAGTTGCGTTACACCGAAGTGCTAAAAGGCATCGGTTATGGAAGACATTGCGTAACGTGTTAAACCTGAACCCGTGTCAAACCTTCTGAACCTGTGTTGAACCTTCTGAACCTGTGTTAAATCTTCTGAACCTGTGTTGAACCTTCTGAACCTGTGTTAAACCTTCTGAACCTGTGTTGAACCTTGTGAACCTGTGTTGAACCTTGTGAACCTGTGTTAAACCTTCTGAACCCATGTTAAACCTATCTTGTCTAGTAAACTCTATTTTATATCTATTTTATGTAATTAATTCATCAGATTCGTAAATTGAATGTTTGTAATTCCTGATTTGGTTGATTTAACTAACTGCTGAGAGAGAGAGAGAGAGAGAAGGGGGGGGGAGGAATTACAACAGAGCCTATCATACACACGAGGGTCATTTTAAGGCAGCCATTCAAGTTTTCTAAGCCCCAATCTTCCCCTAGAACACGACCCACAACGATCAGTGTTATATCAAGGTGCCTAATTGTGTTACCAGGGACAAGGGGGGAAACAAACTTGTCTTAGAGTCTGACCGTCAGGAAAATGGGTCTCTCGTTCTTCCAGTTGCGCGCTGAAGATTCTAACCACTACGCCACCGTCTCTCTCTCTCTCTCTCTCTTTCCGTGGCATTGGAAGCTTCGTAGCACCATTTCCTGTGCGATTTATTCTGCATATCACACCTTAGCATTTTCTTGTGTTTTATTTTTTGTTTTATTATTGACAGTAAAATCAATAATACACCAGACACCTGTAATGTGGTGTATGGAATTATTATTATTATTATTATTATTATTATTATTATTGTTATCATCATCATTATTATTTGTATATAATATGCCTTCCCGTCACTATACATCCTCCCCCCAAATTGAAATATTGAGGTGTAATGAGCACAATAAATCGCTAAGGGAAATGTGTTAAACCCGAGCCGCTTCGAATACCAACACAAGCTTAAAATGTGCAGTATGAACAGCATGCAGCATTAATACTCACAGGGCCTTTGAGTATAGATATGAGCATCAATTTAGCATAGCGTATAGGATCATTATTATTGGATTTGTTATTCCTATATGTAGCTTTGAATATCGTGGAAATGAATTATAGGAAGATGATAATAAGGCTGTATGGGATTTATTATTAAAACTGAGAATTAGGGATGATCATGCTGGCTGTGAGTTTGATTTGTGGCACGCCTTTATGTTTATGCATATTTATTTACTTTATTCCTTTATTGGTTATTTAATTTAGTTACTTTATTGATTGGTTTATTTTTAATTATTTCTTTATTGGTGTATTTATTTTTATTTACTTCGTTACTCGTGGTTTATTTATTTATTTTATTTACTTATTTCTTGGTCTATTTACGTATTTTTATTTTTTATTTTATTTATATATTTATTTACGTATTGATTGGTTTATTTATTTATTTATTTATAGATGTAATTAGCCTGCATCCCAGGGTACTCTCACCACCGAAGCAAATATGTCACTTCCTTTAAAACCAACTTATCATTTATTTTTATTCTCCAATTTGCTTTAGAAATTATCGACAGATTTGCGTCTTGGGTTCGTATTTCCGTCGGTTAAGGAAGCTCCCTAACACCTCTTCCTGAGCGATTTATTTTTGAATATGGCTGGTTAATATCCTTTTGTACGTTATTTTTGCAATGTGTGGCAGTATTGGAAGGATTTATGCAGCACAGAAAAGGACAGGAAGGTGTAATAAGCAAAATAAATTGCTAACGAAGAAGTGCTTGGGAGCATACGAGGCCTTGGACCCGTATTCACGTCGGTTAAGGAAGCTCCCTAACATCTTTTCCTAAGCTATTTACTTTGCATATTACATCGTACTGTCCATTTCTGTGATATATAAATCCTAGCATTGCATTACTCTGCATAAAAAACGTACAAAAGGACCTCCCTAACACTTTCTTCTAAGCTGTTTATTTTGCTTATTGTACCTTCTTTTTTCTGTGTCATATAAATCTCTCTAACATCGCCATACTCAACTTCAATAACTTACAAAACGTTATTACCCAGCTACGACCAAAAATAAATCGCTGAAGTATAGGTGCTAGGGAGCCTTCTTACCCAACGAGAACTCGGGTCTTGTTCATACCGTAGTGTTCTCAGTTTTAATAATAGGGACCTTAGGATTAATTGACGCCACTTTCAAGCAGCCAGTCTTTCACATAAACCCGTGTTCCGCCAAACCATTTTTCTTTAGTACCCCCTGCTAGCCGGTGACGTCGTTTTTTATTGCTCCTACTATACTCCCTTTCCTCTAACTTGGCCCAGATTTTCGTCCTTTTGCAACATATTTTCCCAAACTTGTCCCAGATTTTCGTCCTTTTGCAGCTTTCTTCCTCAAACTTAGCCCAGATATTCCTTTTGCAACTTATTTATTGCAACTTGGCCCAGATTTCGTCCTTTTGCAACTTCTTAATTCCAACTTGGCCCAGATTTTCGTTCATTTGCAACTTATTAATTCCAACTTGGTCCAGATTTTAGTCCTTTTGCAACTTATTTCCTGTAATTTGGCCCAGATTTTCGCCCTTTTGCAACTTATTAATTCCAACTTAGCCCAGATTTTCGTCCTTTTTGCAACCTATTTCACGTAGCTCAGTGGCAGAAAAAGACAATGCTACGTCTCTGCATCCTTCCCATAACACTTTTTCGTGGCTAGCATCATTTCTAGTGTTCACCTATTGTCACAACTCAGCTGTTAAGTATAGATGGCAATTTTAGGCTAAGTTAGAGTAAGAGGAGTATAGGTCTTATTCAAGTTAGTGGAGATTTTCTAACTTGAGAGGTCAGATTATAGTCTCCCTTAACGTCTTCCTTACTATACTTCATTTACTTTAATCTGGCCTAGATTTTCGTCTTTTTATAGCTAATTCCACGTAAGCTCAGTGACAGAAAAGAACATGGCAACTACTCTACATCCTCTCCTTGGCACTTCTTCGTGATAAGCATTGTAATCTAGCGCTATTCCATTGCTAAAACTCAGCATTCAGTATGGAGAGATGGTAATTTTAGGCCACGTTAGAGTAAAAAGAGTATAGAGATCATGAGTTGAATGTTATCGTATGTTACTTTCAAGAGTTAAATGCAAAATACGTCACCGGGCTGAAGGGGTTACCGTGATATTATTGACACTATATAAAACAAGAAATTAAAGTATTAGACTGATGATTCTACAGTTAAATAATTATCCTTAGGAAGTGTTATATTATATTCTCCACACCCATATTATGAGTATGAGATGGTGGCGTGGCAGCCGTGATTCGCTTCTTATTACTCTGAGGTGAAACGAAATGAGTGACGCTTGCCCTCTTAGTGTGAGCTGCAATTGTGTTTTCTCTGTTAGTATGAGTTGTAATTGTGTTCTCTCTGTTAGTATGAGATGCAGTTGTACCTCTTTCAGTATGAGCATCAGCGGTACTCCCTCTTTCGGTATGAACTGCAGTGACTTCAGTATTTGTGTTTGTGTGTGTCTGTGTGTAGTAGCCTAGGGAATCCACTTCAGACGCTCCCCTTAACAGTTCAGGCTTCTCTAAGTTATCCTCTGCACTGTATTCCCGTCTGCTTCCATCCTCTCCCCTTTTAACATCAGTATTCTCAACCTCTTTTGCCTCCATCAGCATACCAGGTTTCTCTAAGTTGTGTTCTTGTGTTCTTATAAACATATTTGGTTCCCCTAAATTGTCTTCATCATAATCCTGTCTGTTTTCATGCCGTCTGTCTTCTGTATTATGGTGACCTTCACGTTTCCACAAGTAATCAGGTTTTTTGACGTTGGTTCCTGCATTATATATCAGTTTGTTTTCGTCCCGCTTAACAAAGTTGTCCTTTTTACCATATTCCCTTATTTTTTCGTCCCTTTCCCGATTAACTTCAATATCGCGGTTACCTTCATTCTCCCACAAATAGTCTTCGAAATTTGACGTTGATAGTAATGGCGGCGGCGAATCTTCGAAGTTAAATGGTTTCTCATCTTCGAAGTTTGCCGATGACGCCGCCGATCCTTCGAAATTTAATCGCCTCTCAACAGTTTCCTTCACCACCTCTCTCTTCCTTCGTTTGGGCAGAGTGCTGGAGGTCTCGATGCACAGGACCACCAGCTTGTTATCGCATGAGAACTTCCTCTGGCCTAGAAGCTGAAGCCCGCGGAGATCCGAAGCCATCCCGAACACCCCTGCCGAATCGGTGGCCCAGGCTTTGCAGTTGTGGTTGTGCGCTGTGCCTCCGAACCGCGTTGCACCGTGCCACATGAATTTCTCTGGCCTGAAATTGAATACCAGATCAGTAAATGTCTCTTTCTATCCACCTGTTTGTCTGTCTGTCTGCATCTGTATACCTATTTAACCGTCTAACTATTTATCTGTGTGCCTGCCTTCGAACCGCGTTGCACCGTGCCACATCAATTTCTCCTTCATGAAGTTGATTATCAGTATGACAGACCTATTATATGGCTTTGTCTATCTCTGTCTATCTAATCTATCCGTCTATCTATCTGTCTGTTTACCGTGCCTCCAGACCGTGCCACATGAATCCCTCTTCCCTGAAATTGGTTACCAGCTCAGTATGACAGACCTAATTGTGGCTTTCTCTCTGTTTCCGTCTATTTATCTATCTGTGTCTATCTATCTATATTTGTGCCTCGTGCCTGCCTTAATACCGCGTTGCACCATAGCATGTAAATTTTCCGGCCTAAAATTTGGTTGCCAGCTCATTATGACAGTCCTAATATATGGCTGTCTGTCCGTTTGACTCTGTATATCTGTATCTGTCTATCTGTCTGCCCAGCTGTCTGTCTGTCTGTTTGTCCATCTGTCTATCGTAAATCTCTATCCATCTGTGTATTATCTATCTGTATATGTCTATCTGTCTCTCAGTCTATCTATCTACCCATTATTGTATGCCATTTCTCCTTACAATGTAGCACCGTGCCTTGAAATTCTCCGAACAGAAATTTAGGTATATTTTATCTCTAACCATCGAATTGCCGAAACAGGTGGGGGCTAACTATGCTATGGTGACGGTAAATATTCATACCACTTACCATTTAACCCTTGTTCATAGAGACAGCAGATAACAGTGTGTGGAGATAAGAGTATTTTGAGATATCGAGGTGGGTTGCTGAGCTGTGGCACAGTATAGATAGCAGATAAGGTAACAGTATTTGAAGATAACAGTATTGGAGATAAAGTAACAGTATTTGGAGGAAAGATAACAGTATTTGGAGATAAGATAACAGTATTTGGAGATAAGATAACAGTATTTGGAGGTAAGATAACAGTATTTGGAGATAAGATAACAGTATTTGGAGGTAAGATAACAGTATTTGGAGATAAGATAACAGTATTTGGAGGTAAGATAACAGTATTTGGAGGTAAGATAACAGTATTTGGAGGAAAGATAACAGTATTGGAGGAAAGATAACAGTATTTGGAGGTAAGATAACAGTATTTGGAGGTAATATAACAGTATTTGGAGATATATAAGGGAAGAGATAAACTGAAATACTTTGTTTTTAGGTTGTCTGGGTTGATTTTGACGACTGTGTTAGTGGGTTTGTAAGTCTCTCTCTCTCTCTCTCTCTCTCTCTCTCTCTCTCTGTTGTTGTGTGAGTGTGTTATTGTTTTGTGTGTGTGTGTGTGTGTGTTGTTGTTTTTGTGTGTGCGTGTGTTGTTGCTGTTGTTTTGTGTGTGTGTGTGTGTGTGTGTGTGTGTGTGTGTGTGTGTGTGTGTACTTACCAGTGATCGTCTCGTACAACGTCTCGTCCATCGAAGGAGTAAATCTTAGGCGACTCAAGGAATGTCCCTCCCTCGCCAGCCGCCACGTCTGCCCAGGATGTCAGAACCAGGCCACCCTGTACAGTCGCGGAGGAGAAAGATCATAGAGTATTAAAGAGAGAGAGAGAGAGAGAGAGAGAGAGAGAGAGAGAGAGAGAGAGAGAGAGAGAGAGAGATTACATATATTTTGTACCATTTGCGGAGGGAGATCGTATTGTTAAAAAAAAAAAATGGTCTTTATATTTCTTTTTTTACCAGTTGTGAAGAGAGATCATAGAGTATTAAAAAAAAGATTACGTATTTTTTTTCCTAGTTGCGGAAGAGAGAGAAAATGGCAGTCAAAAAAAAAAAAAAAAAAAAAAATTACGGTATTTTTTTCCTAGTTTGATTTTGGTTCATGATAATTCTGTACCGGGTAGTCATTTATTTATTTATTTATTTATAAATATGTGGCGTTGACATTTTTTCGTTTCTTTGTGTTCCTTTTATTTATTTACTTTTTGATGTTGGCATAATGGGGTTGGTATTCTGTAGTATGCATATAGTGTGGCCTATTCTCTCTCTCTCTCTCTCTCTCTCTCTCCCTTTTGACGATTGTGTAATAGGTTGTGATAGTTTAATGATGGTTGTATTTATCCCTTTTTCTGTATTTCAAGGAGAGATACAAGAGCTTATATTTTCTTTTTTTCTTTTTTTTTCTTTTATTTTGGGTCCCATAAAAGTACCAATATTGTAACCCAGACACAGTGACATAATCCTCAGCAGTTGTGTTAATTCGTGAAATCTAATACTGTACCTAATCTATAAGAATTTCTCTCAAAGTCCAGTACTATACCTAATCTATAAGAATTTCTCTGATAAAAGTAATAATGATGGAAGTTGGTTTTTGACAATAATACATAAAGAGGTAAATGAAGTTTGAACACCTGGATCATATATACCTACAAATTTATAAGGAGATAAAGAGGTAAATGAAGGATGAACACCTGGGTCGTAATTACCTGCAAGTTGATAGAGGTAAATGAAGTAATTAAGCCTTGTTCGTAATTACCTGCAAGTTGATGATGAGATAAATGAAGGATGAACACCTGGACTGTACTTACCTGCAAATTGATAAAAAGATAAAGAGGTAAATGAAGGATGAACACCTGGATAGTTATTACCTGCAAGTTGATGATGAGATATATGAAGGATGAACACCTGGACTGTACTTACCTGCAAATTAACGATGGATTGATGACGGTCGGCGGAGCGAACGAGGGAGGCGACATCATGCCTTGGTCCGGAAAGAAGCGCTCTGTATGAAAAAAAAGTTTGATAGATAGATAGATGGATACGTATATAGAATGGTGAATATTGATAGATAGATGGATAGGTACAGATAGATAAATAGATGGATAAATATAGATAGATACATACATAGAAAGAGTGTGTAAAAAAATCTGGTGTTAATGCGAGTAATTCTACAAACTCCTTTACTTACGATGGTGTATATAATCAACAAATTTATTAACTGAAATACTAATTGTGGTGTTAATAGGAGTAGCCTAATCACACCAGCTACATCAGTTATTTAGGACAGTGTGTATAATAAGTAAATGAATAAATAAAACAAAAGATAACAAATAAGAGTAATAAGGGTAATTACACCATCTACATCAGTTATTTAGGACTGTGTGCATAACAGATGAATCAATAAAACAGTAAATAAATAAAATATAGCCATAATAGGAGTAATTACACCAACTATATCAACAGCATGAGGTTGTGTCATAAAGAAAAAATAAAGAAATAAAGCAAATGTAAATAAAGACTAAAGCAAATTATTTACGATAGTGTGCGTACCTTTCACTTCGATGACACGTAAACTCTCGAAAGGAAATGGACTCAGCCGACTATCCTACAAAATTTCCCTGTACCCAGTTGTATTACTATTATTATTATTATTATTATTATTGATGCAAGAAAGAAGGAACCAAAGGCCAGGAGTCCGCAAGATTGTTCCCTCCAAGAAAAAAACAAGAAAAAAATAACAGGGAGCCAGATTCAAGATCCGTTCATATCCTTCTCTCTTTAGATGTTGTTCTGGTTGTATTTCCAGCTTTCGCACCATGAAACTTGACTTATGGGAGTTTTGTTCTGTAATAAAATTTGTGATACTGGGAGAGAGAGAGAGAGAGAGAAGGAGGGAGGGAGGTTGGAGCTTGATTTCTCTCCTCTCTCTCTCTCATACGCTTCGGACTATACAGAGTGTTAAAGAAAATGAGAAAAAGAGTGAAAAAAAAATAACCGTTAGAGAAAAATAAAATGAATGTCAAAGAAAATAACATTAGAGGAAATAAACATTAAAGAAAATGAGAAAATGAATGACAGTGAAAATAAAAGTTAGAGAAGATAAATATTAGAGGAAGTAAACGTTAGAGAAAGTGAGAAAATTAATGATAAAGAAAATAAAAGTTAGAGAAAATACCTGTAAATAAAAGAGAAAGTAAAGAATTCAGACTCTTACCTGTCTCTCTCTCCCATCCAACATTTCTACCTGTCATAATAGATCACCTGTGTGTGTGTGTGTGTGTGTGTGTGTGTGTGTGTTTTATTAGACAACTTCCACATTCCATCCACTCATTCCCCATCATCTCTGACTGTGTGTGTGTGTGTGTGTGTGTGTGTGTGTGTGTGTGTGTGTGTGTGTGTGTGTTAGACAACTTCCACATTCCATCCACTCATTCCCCATCATCTCTGACTGTGTGTGTGTGTGTATTAGACAACTTCCACATTCCATCCACACATTCCCCATCACCTCTGACTGTGTGTATGTGTGTGTGTGTGTGTGTGTGTTAGACAACTTCCACATTCCCTCTACTCATTCCCCATCATCTCTGACTGTGTGTGTGTGTGTGTGTGTGTGTGTGTGCTTACCTGAACGAGCCCCTGATGCCAGCTGAGCGAGCCTGGCGGTAACAAGCGTAGTCTGCTGAAGTGACTCCTTGAACGTCCCCACTCCAGGGCTCGTTTAGGGCGGCCAGGCGGAGCTGTGGAGGGGTCAGAGGTCATGAGGAATTAGTGGATGAAGTGTGGAGGTCAGGTCACACACACACACACACACACACACACACACACACACACACACACAGAGTTAATACATGTTAATGAGTTCGAGAGCCTTTTTATAAGCCTGTGATGTTAATGGTTATTATTATTATTATTATTATTATCATCATCATCATCATCATCATCATCATCATCATCATCATCATCATCATTATTATCGTGTGTCAGGAACAGAAACAAATAACTTAGATTTAAAACAAAGTAAACAAAAATGGCTGCCTTACCTCCTTCAAGTTCCACATCTCAGGCTGAAGGGAAGGCATGAGAAGAAAAAAACACATAATAAATACAAATAATTCAAAATCGCTCATATAAAGCACTTTTTTTTATATTCCAGTTATATAAGTTCATTGGAAAAAAAAAAAAAAAGTAATATATGCTTGCTTGGGGGTTGGCCTGAGATTACGAGAGTTATTATTTATGTCACCTGTAATTAATTGACAGGTGAGAAGAAAATGGGCAGTAGAGAGCAGTTGGAAGTTAGAAATTCGTGGTTAGAGGTGAAGTTAGTAAAAAGTTAGTAGTTAGAGATTACAGGGTGGAAGTTAGTAGAAAGTTGGTGGTTAAAAGTTAGTATTGGTAGTTAGGAATTTGTGAAAAGGTTAGAGATTAGTAGTTAGAAGACAGTGAAAGTTGGTGGTTATAAGTTAGTACTGGTAGTTAGGATTTTGTAAGAAGGTGGTTAGAGGTTAGAAGTTAGTTATTAGTTAGAGGTTAGTCAGAGGGTAATAAAAGTTAATAGTTGGAGGTTAGTTAGAGGTTAATGGAAGGTAGTTGTTAGAAGTTAGTAGTCAGGGGTTGGATGTTAGTAGTTAGAAGTGGTAGTTACGGTAGTAGTTAGAAGTCAATAGTGGTAGCTAGTAGTTAGAAGCGGTAGTTATTAGTTAGTAGTGGTAGTGTAGGCTCTAGTATATGTCATAACACAGTGTACAGGATGTGTCTGCTGGAGACATAGCCTACACAGCTACTGGCTAGGAATGTCAGTCCACATAATGTATATCCACAATCTTGTTGTCCCAGACCATCAAGAATGCATAACATATGATGTATCTCAAACAATCTTGTTGTCGTCCAGATGACTAAGAATTTCGTGACGTATTCAAACACGTGGGGTAACCAGCCCTAGTCGGTTAGTCCACGTGAATGGAAATCTATTCGACACTACATCACACACACATCCTCTCCAAGCTGTATATAATGTCAGAGAGATTCCCTTTAGGTCAGAAGGGGTTGGAGAGAAGGCCCGATAACACGAGGGTCAGCTAGGAGGCTTTGCCGTCACGCTACGTTACGCCGTAACTCACTATTTGATATAACTGTACAATAAACTCCGTAACCCAAGAGTGCTCTAACTCACCTCTCTGATACATAAAGGGGGAAAGTGAGAGAGAGAGAGAGAGCTACCTATTCACTCTAGCCGACGACTTACCGTGTAATAAGCATCAACAAGTTCGAGCCATACTACGTCTCACGACTTTATTCTGGCAGTGCTCCGACGATCTACAACCGACCTCCCTATCTCCCTACAAGTACCCACGACCACGCTATCCAGAGTAGTTAGTAGTTAGAAGTCAGTAGTCAGGAGTGGTAGTTAGTAGTTAGAAGTGGTAGTCATAGGTCAGTACCGGTAGTTAGTTAGAAGTTAGTAGTAATAAAGACTAGAAAGTAACTGGTAGTTGTTGTTTACCCTGGTGTGTGATGTGGTGTAGTCAGTGGTGAGGGTCTCCGGAAGGCTCTCCACGTTGTTGCTGTGTGGCGGCGGCGGCGGCGGTGGAGGCGGGGACGAGGGACGGAGGGGGGACGGCGGAGGCAGCTGGGGCTCTAGTTCCATACCAAGCTGGAAGAGTATAGTGATGATGGTAATAATAATAATGATGAGGATGATGATAGTAATAATGATACTAATAATGGTGATGATGATGATAATGACGATAAAATGACAGGAACAGGAACAATAACCGCAGCATCAAATAATACCGATAATAATAATAATAATAATAATAAAATAACTACTGGAACACCGTAAAATTGTCCAACGACAATTGTGATAAAGGAAAATTTCCCAGACATTCCCTACTAGAAGCCGAGCTATACTGGGACCTCGAGGTCAAGGTCGCTGATCTTGTGTATGTCACCTTAGGTCATCACAGTCTATAACTACCAAGTTTGGTGGCTCTAGCGTCAATCCTTCATGGAAATTAGGTGACATCCGAAATATCCGGAATAGTCCCAAATTTTTACCCCAGGCGATATCAGAGAATAATCCACCGATTGGAATCATACTCCTTTCCGCACTGCGTCCGCCGTAACGCTATATTGTAGTAAAATTTCAGCTTCGTAGTTTAAGTAGTTCTTGAGACAGCGTGGTTGACTCACTTTTCTGAGTTCCGGATAATATGAGGAGATACGGTTGACGGATTGCCACCATATTTAGCCAAAAGTAGCTAACTGCTGTCCGACTAAGATGACCAAGTTTGAAGGCTCTAAGTCAAACAGCCTTTGAAATATTGCAATTATAAAGTAAGTAAGATTAGAAATAATAATTGATGGAAACAAGAAAACTTGCCACAGGGATGTGGTAAATTTAATACAAATCTTACCAGCACCTCCCGCCACCCCCTTGCTGCACGGAGAAACAGGGAATCATCGTGAAGGACATAGGCAAGAGTCCCTCGCTCGTGTTGCGTCCAGTCCTGGGGGAGATAAATGCATGGATAGATTGACACCGTTGATAGATAGATGCATAGATAGATAGTGATAGTTTAATAGGTAGATAGATATATAATGGCAGAACTTGTTTATGACTAGCATCATATTTTACTGTTTACGTCTACAACTGAGCGTTCAAGATGAAGTGATGGCAATTTTAAGTCTCCCCCCCCCCTTCAACCCACAGCATGCAAGTCCATTTGTTAAAGAATTATTATTATTATTATTATTATTATTATTATTTTTTTTTTGAATGGAGGACAGCTGTAGTCTGGTGTATAGATTTTTTCTTGTTTTTCTTTCCTCTGTTCATATTCTCTACTTATAATAATGATACGGTAATAATAATAATAATAATAATAATAATAATAATAATAATAATAATAGTAGTAGTAGTAGTAGTAGTAGTAGTAGTAGTAGGAGGAGGAGGAGGAGGAGGAGGAGGAGTAGAAGGAGGAGAAGGAGGAATAATCTTAGTAGTAGCAGTAGTGTAGCAGCAACAGTGGCAGTAGTAGTAGTCCTATAGTAGTAGCAGCAGCAACAGCAGTAGTAGTACAATAGCAGCATCAGCAGTATAATAGTAGCAGCAGTAGTAGTAGTAGTGTAGTTACCTGCAGCATGGCCACTCTGGACGTAAAGGTCAGCATAGCACCTGAAGGCAGACCCAGGCCAAGGCTCGTGGTTGATGGCACTGTCCTGAACACATTATCCCTCCCGTACGTCCGACCTGCCCGGGAATGCAAGAGATATCGGGTGGGCCATATATAGCACCGACCAGGGGCATAATTGAGATATAGAGTAGTATATGTATAACACCGACAAACATTCAGATAACACCGACCGACATGTCCAGGAATTAAGAGAGATATAGTGCAGTACATATATAACACTGACCAGGGAAATAATTCAGATATATAGGGTAGTCCATACATAACACCGATCAGGGGAATAATTCAAGAGATATAGAGTAGTCCATATATAACACCGGCCAGGCGAATAATTCAAAATATATACATAGGGTATTCCATATATAACACCGACCAGCCTGGCGAATAATTCAAGGATGGATAGGGCGGTTCGTATGCCTTTGATTGATTTATTGTGGTCTGGAAAAAGCGCACCAACACTTAGCGAAATTGTATAAGAAAAAGAATTAATATTATGAAAAGAAAGAAAAGCAGATAAAGTAGACCACCACACACTGAATTCATGTTAAAAAGAAAAATGCAGAAAGTGGGAAGTTAAAATATACCCACACACACACACACTGAAATCTTTAAACTCAGTCAGTCAATCAGAGGCAGGCACACGTACCGAAATCGTATCTGGGTGGTGTGGAGAAGGGTTGAGAGTCTTCCCTGCCAGAACTGCATGGTGAGGAGCACTGTGGGTTGCAGGTGGCGGGGAAAAAAACAGAGATTTGGGTGTTAGTGGAATTATTACCAGGAATTATGTCAGAAGGAAACAAAGGTATAATTATTCAAGTATGGGAAATTTTTTAGGGATATAATAATGAGTTGCTGCCTCAACTAACCTGTAATCCAGTGTTCGAGTGCATCGGTATTCCATCGGCAGCATCGAGGGAATATTAAATTTGTTTCGTGGTTTGAACTTGATATAGGCTAACTTTGAGTACCCCACACACCGCAACGAACGTCCCGAGCTTCTCTGACGTATTCAAGACCGAATTATGTAAAAACACTAATGCTTTCTACTTAGGAAAAACAAAGGCCGAAATGACAAATATTAATTCTACGTGAATTCCCGTTTCCTTCCTCGCTAATCATTTGCGCTCCTTTCTTGCTCATAGAGTGTATTTTCATTCTCCATTGGCACATTCCACACATTTTTTTTTTTTAAGCCTGATTTACCCACATACATCACTCCCTCCTTCCTTTCCTCCCTCACCCTTTACTGATATTCGGCTGACCTGGTATGGATTTGACACAGCGATATCAGGCCGGCACCTTTGCTACTGTACTGAGAATAATTCCGACCGTGAGATTAGTTCTGATAGAAATTAGTTAAGGGTGGCACAGTCTGCTGGTGTGGGCGTGCGTGTGCCAATGGGAGTAGGAAATTAATAAATGATATAAAGTGAACATAGATAACGCCGACTGAGCCGTCCCCACAGTACACAAGACACTGGAAGAGGATAGATATATATGAACCACCCTCTGTATTTTTATTGATTAATTTACTTTAGTTATTTATTTATTTATTTATCTTTTTGTACATAATAGCCGACGTGTAATTGATTAAGAAGTCAATTTTATGGTAAATGTTTAGCATCTGTGAAAAAGGTGTTTGGAAGTTTTATCAGTTTATATCTCACCTTTGGCTAACACTTTTCTTTTTGCGATTTAGGTGGCTCATTAATTCCACCCCCCCACGTATCATCAATCCCCCGGAAGTTATTAATCCCTCGCGGGGGTCATTTGCGACGGTAGGTTCGGTGAAGAAAAATGTTAGCGAATAGCGAAATATAGAGACCTTCAAATTACGTTACTTGAATTCTAGTGTTGGATTTTGCTGAATAATGTCCAAGCTGATTGGTTAGGTTCATCTCTCTCTCTCTCTCTCTCTCTCTCTCTCTGAGGGAAGAATCTCGCAGGCTTCTGGCATTTGGTTCTTTCTTCCTTGCATTAAAAAACAAAAAAATAACGAATGTATATTTATTTTCGTTCCAGTGGCATGTGGGACGCCGGTGTGCACATCATACAAATCTAGTCTAAAAGTTTGTGTAATTAACGAGTGTATATATCTTTTTTTTCCAGTGGGTTGGGGCATCCTGGTGTGGACATAATGCAGCTCCAGTAAGGGGTGTCCAAAGAGCTGCCTTCGTTTGGGACACCTGCATCCACGTCACTTCATACAAGGTGAGCAGGCGGTGTAACTCCTGAAAATTATCCTGGTTTATCTTCAAATACTGGTTTATAAATAGAGTATGGATGTTTTATGAGTTATCTGTTTCATTTGAGTTACCTGTTTAATTTCTTGTACCTTCAGGTAGGCTTGAAGAACACCTGGAGCACCACATCGAGGGACGGTGTGGTGAGTGTTGCATCTCACGTTTGGCTAGGGACGCTTAGCTAGGTACCACTAACACATTCCTTCCTTCAGCACTCCTAACACACCTCTCAACAGTGCCTAACACACCTCTCAACACTGCATAACACACCTCTCAACACTGCATAACACGCCTCTCAACACTGCTTAACACGCCTCTCAACACTGCCTAACACGCCTCGCTTCTCAGGTGTTGAGAGCTAGCGTGGAACCTCGCTGGCCATTTGTGTTGAAATCTGTATTATTACGGTTCGATTTTGCGACTCCTACGAAGGTTAGCAAGACTTGGCGAGTAGGTCTGTGCTTGAATAGCGATGGTCTTTTAGATCATAAGCTTAGACCGGCTTTGCGACCGTTTTCACGCGAATGCTCCTTAACACCATGTACAGGACGCCATTTTGAACTTTTTTTTTTTTTTTAATGCAAGGAAGAAGGAACCAAAGGCCAGATTCCCCGCAA
Source organism: Coenobita brevimanus (assembly GCF_032717465.1). Taxonomy (NCBI): domain Eukaryota; kingdom Metazoa; phylum Arthropoda; class Malacostraca; order Decapoda; family Coenobitidae; genus Coenobita; species Coenobita brevimanus. The sequence goes on along the minus strand of NC_137052.1, from coordinate 17,939,464 downwards.
ACCGTTCCTTCCAAGAAAAAAAACATAAATAATACAACAGTGAGCCGAATTCAAGATCCCTTCATTTCGAGATGCCAGGACACACTGCGTTTGAAAGACTGGAGATCATAGGAAGTAGGAAATACAAACAGAGGGAGACAGTTCCAGAGTTGACCTGTTGCGTAAATGAAGGACTGGGGGTAACGGTTAACTCCTGCATTAGAGAGTTGGACAGAAAAGGGATGAAAGTTTGTTGTTAGACGGGTGCTACACGCTTGTCGTAGAGGTGGAGGGATGCAAGCTGACAGTTCAGAGGAGCAGTGACCATTGAAGTAGCGATAGAAAAGAGGTAAATATGCAGCAGTGCGGCTAAGAGACAGAGGCTGAAGGGAGCCAGTAAAAGAAGGAGAGTTAATGAGATGAAAAGCCTTTGACTCCACCCTATTGAGAAGAGCTGTACGTGGGGAGCCTCCCCACACGTGCGAGTTGTACTCCACACAGGGGCGGAAAAAACCCGTTTGTAAAGTCAACAACTGTTCAGGGGTAATGAAGGTACGGAGTCGGCTTAGCACACCTAATCCCTTGGAAGCAAATTTTACAAGAGGTGTAATATGATCGTTCCAAGATAAATCCCGAGAGAATGAAGCCCCAAGTATGTTTAAGGATGATGCAGGATGGAGCTGGATATTGTTAAAAATCAGAGGGTACTCCTATGGAAGATTTTATTGAGTTGGTAGATGTAAGATTTGAGTCTTTGATGCATTAAAAACAAGATTATTTTTACCCCGGTCAGAGATACAAGCCAAGTCAGACATTAAGTGTGCCATAGCCTCATCTCTTGTTTGTTGAAGTAACTGCTGAGATGGACGTTGTGGAAACCGAGTGGAAAGGCGAAGGGTGGACTCATCAGCGAATGAGTGGATAGGGTTAGATGTACAGCTTAGAAGGTCATTCATGAATAAAAGGATGAGGGATGGTGATAGGATAGAACCCTGAGGAACACCACTGTTGATAGATATGAAAAGAAAGGTGACCGTTTACAACAGGAGCTATAGAACGACCAGAAAGGAAGCTATAGATGAAGGCACAGATAGAAGGATAGAAACCGTAAGAGGGCAGTTTGGAAATTAAAGATTTATGCCAGACTTAATTGAAAGCCTTTGAGACGTCAAATGCAATGGCACAGCTTTCGCCAAAGTCCCGAAAGGAGGATGACCAGGAGTCTGAATGGTAAGTGAGATCGCCAGTGGAGTGTCCCTGACGGAACCCATACTGACGATCAGAAAGAAGGTTGTGATAGGAAAGATGTTTTAAAATTTTTCTGTTAAGAATAACACAGGATGCTAAGCAGTTTGGCGATAGTTAGAGGGTTGGGAATGGTCACCCTTCTTTGGGGTTGGCTGAATGAGAGCAAACTTCCAGCAAGAAGGAAAGGTACAAGGTGACAGACAAGGGCGAAAGAGTTTACCTAGGCAGGGTGTAAGCACAGAAGAAAGTTCTTGAGGACAACAGGAGGGACTCCATCAGGCCCATATGCCTTGTTAGTATTGAGGCCAGTGATGGCAGATAATACATCAACTGAAGAAATTTTAATGTCAGCCATGGGTAAGTCAGAGGGGGGAAGTGATGGAGGAACAGCACCGGAATCGTCTAAGGTGGAATTGGAGGAGAAAGTCTGAGCGAAGAGATCTGCTTTATCAGTAGAAGAAAGAGCTACAGATCCATCAGAGTAGAAAAGAGGAGGGAAGGTTTTGGGAAGTTGCCAGAAGGAGCGGGAAGAATTCGAGTTGGAGAGTTGAGAGCATTTAGTACGGATGAAATTAGCAGAGCGAAGAACAGCCTTAGCATGATTCCGGGCAGAAACATAAACGAGATGTGATTCTGGGGTGGGTTGGAACATGCACCATTTCTACTTGCGGAGGAGCTACCGCACTCCGTGTTTAAGGATTCTGCATTAAAGATTTTGCCCTCAGATTTACATTTAGTTGGTTAAAGATTTTACATTCAGATATAAAGTGTATTAATGATTTGACATTTTTTCCTTCTACTACCAAACGATTTTATTATTATTATTATTATTATTATTATTATTTTTATTTATTTATTTATTTATTTTTTGCTCAGGAGACTTTTCTGTCTAGATGGTCTGGATATGGCCTAATTAACTTTTCACGGCCAGGTATCTCCCGTATACTTAGAGAAAATTTTATGCGAGTAAGAGGAAAAGAAAATGTCATTGGACTGAATGGTTGGGAACTACCGTCGGTTGTAATTTGAACTGGGTGGATCATCTCGGAAATAAAACAAAAACAAAATTGTGGATTATCTCGGAAATAAACCAAAATATATATAGTTAACACGACATGTTGATCATCTCGGAAATTTAAAAACAATAGTCGTTATGAAGGTGGATTGTTTTGGAAATTTAAAAACAATAGTTCTTAGTGGATCATCTCAGGGGGAAAAAAAAATAGCCGTTATGAATGTGTATCATCTCGGAAATTTAAAAACAATAGTGGTTGAGGTGGATCATTTCGGGAATTAAAAACAATATTTGAAGGTGGATAATGTAGGAAATTTAAAAACGATAATCATTAGTGGATTATCTCCTCTCTCTCTCTCTCTCTCTCTCTCACCCAACACAAAGAGACCACTGTATTAGACCAACCGGATTTCCTGGCGGTCCTGGTACTCCCTGCGGTCCTGGTGGTCCAGGCGGTCCTTCTGGTCCTTCAGGTCCTTCAGGTCCAGGAGGTCCCATGGGTCCCGGTACACTCCTCCCTACGTGGTCCAGATCGCCTGCTTCCGGTCCACTCACTGGTCCGAAACTGCCTTGACCGGGGCGGGGTGGAGCGTGCGCCTGGATGGAACAGGAGAAGAATGATGATGATGATGAGGAGGAGGAGGAGGAGAGGAAGAAGAAAAAGAAGCGGAGGAGGAGAAAGAAGAGAAGACGAAGAAGGGTAGGAGGAGGAGAAAAAGGAGAAGACTAAGAAGAGTAGGAGGAGGAGGAGAAAAGGGAAAAGACGAAGAAGAGTAGGAGGAGGAGGAGAAAAAGGAGAAGACGAAGAAGAGTAGGAGGAGGAGGAGAAAAAGTAAATGAAGACGAAGACGAGTAGGAGGAGGAGAAAAAGAAGAAGACAAAGAGTAGGAGGAAGGAGGAGGAGGCAAAAGGAGAAGACGAAGAAGAAGAGGAGGAGGAGAAAAGGGAGAAGAAGAAAGAGGAGTAGAAAAAGAAGGAGGTGGAGGAGGAGAAAAAGAAGACGAAGAAGAGTAGGAGGAGAAGAAAAAGGAGGAGGAGGAGGAAAGAGAAGATGCATATATACTCATTTCACCTTAATTTGGCCCAAAACCACCATCTCCCTATCTTGATGCTGAGCCGTAACGTATATTAACACTGGAATATGATGCTACACTCTTCTTTTGCTCTGATTTGGCCTGAAATTGCCGTCACTCCGTCTCGATTGCTGAATTGTAACCCTCGATTAACACTAGAATATGGTGCTAGTCACGAAGAAGTGCTATGGAAAATTTTCATGGTTGACAAAAACATGGAGAAATATTGTTGTCCACGACTGTACATGTACCATCTATCACTGTATCTATCTACTCATCTATCTGTCTACCTGTTTCTCTCGTAAAGGATGGCCACAAACAGATCCCCTCCATGTCACCCTCTCCTCTTCCATCTGGCTTCCTTTCCTCCAACTCATCCCTCTGTCTCATATCCCTCTCCACTCCATCCCTGCGTCTCATCCTCGGCCTCCCCCTCCCCCTGTCTCCCTCCAGCTTACTAACATACACTCTTCTAGTCAGTCTCTCATCCTCCATAGTCCCCAAATGGCTTTCAATCACATCCATGTCAGCACCACAACGCTCCTTTACTTCTTCGTAGGTCTATCTGTCTGTCTGTAACTTCAGCCTGCAGTCCACCCGGTTCAGATGAGTCAGTAGCCAAATATAACACACACACACACACACACACACACACACACACACACACACACACTCACCATGAAGCCAAACACGCCCCCTGGGATGTAGGTGGCGCCCGACCTTGGAGGGGGTCCGGGGGGTCCAGGGGGTCCGGGGGGGCCTCTGTCACCTTTTTCACCCTTTATACCGGCCACGTCAAAACCTGGGCAGTAAAATAATAATGATAATAATAATAATAGTAATAATAATAATAAGAAGAAGAAGAGGAGAAGAAGGATTATGATGATGATTGATGATGATGGTTGGTGATGATGATTAATAATAATAATAATAATAATAATAATAGTATGACACGAACAATATTTACTAACTCTCCTCATCTTCATTTGCTTCTGAGTCAGCTAGTATATTTTTTATGCAAAGGAGAAAGAACTAAAACTTGAAAGAAAAAAAAAAATAAAATAAAATAAATACAATTGAACACAAGGTCCAGATTCAAGATGTGTTTATTTTGTAATGCCTGAACACTTTTTTTTTTTTTTTTAGATGAACATTGGAAGGAAAAAGAAATTAAATAAGAAAAATCCATTCACCAGATTACATTTCGTATAAAAGACTGGAGGTCATAGGTAGAGGGAAATACAGATTAAGGAAGACAGTTCTAGAGTTGACCTGTTGCATACATGAAGGATTGGGTTCGTATTCTCGTGGGTTAAGGAAGCTCCCTAACATCTTCTGCTAAGCGATTTTTGGATGTGGATGGTTAATATCCTTTTGTATGCTATTAATGCAGAGGATGTTGATAGAGAAATGATTTATTTAACACAGAATAGGACAGTAAGATGTAAAAAGTAAACTAAATCGCTTAAGAAAAGATGTTAGGGAGCCTCTCTTGGGTCCGTATACTCGTCTGTTAAGGAGACTCCCTATCATCTTTTCCTTAGCGATTTATTTATCCCTACTACACATTAATATTCCCTTTTTTATTTCATTCTGACATTGACATAGTTTGCATACAGACCTACAAGACAATATTATCATGTCATATCCAGGAATAAGTCGGTAAGGAGGAGGTGTTAGGGAGCTTCCTCATGCCACGGGAATTCGGACACTGTCAGCGTAGATGATCCGAATATTGCTCCCTCCAATATAATGCCTATCCTGCATCATTTATTCATTCCCTACTCCCTCTGCCACACCCACGCCCACACCAGCAGACGAGCAAACCTCGAAGCAGGAGATACCACCAAGCGCGTAGCATATGGAGCGGTATTTGGTCATTTCCTACTCCCTCTCCCACACCAGCAGACAGAGCCAACCTGTATAACTGCTACAATTCACTTTTACATAAATTTCGTGTGTCCTTACCTTGCCCTGCCTGCACTCCCGCCACACCCGGTTGTCCTGGGAGTCCCGGCGCTCCTCGCAGGCCTCTCTCGCCCTTGTGTCCTGCGTCACCCTTTTGTCCCTGTCAGAATCAGAATTATTACCTGTCAGTAGAATAATTACATGTCAGAATAATTACCTGTCAGAATCATTACCTGTCAGAATCATCACCTGTCAGAATCGCCACCTGTCAGAATCATTACCTGTCAGAATCATTACCTGTCAGAATCATCACCTGTCAGAATCATTACCTGTCAGAATCACCACCTGTCAGAATCACCACCTGTCAGAATCACCGCCTGTCAGTCATCACCTGTCAGAATCATTACCTGTCAGAATCATCACCTGTCAGAATCACCACCTGTCAGAATCATCACCTGCCAGAATCATCACCTGCCAGAATCATTACCTGTCAGAATCACTACCTGTCAGAATCACCACCTGTCAGAATTATTACCTTTGTTAGAATCATTGTACCTTGGCCCTAGTTTTCGTCCTTTTGCAGCTTATTTCACGTAGATCTGGCTGTACATAATTTCTATAGCACTTCTTCGTGACTAGCATCGTTTTTATTCGTCACCCTTTTGTCCCTATCAGAATCAGAATCATTTACTGCGTTAAGAGTCATTTTACCTTGGCTCCACCCTCTCACTAGCACTTCTTCGTGACTATCCTCCTTTAACCTTAACCTGGCCTAGCGTTTCGCCCGTTTGCAGCTCATTTCACGTAGCTCATTGGCTAAAAAAGACGATGCTGCGGCACTACATCATTTCCACAGCACTTCTTCATGACTAGCATCCTTTTTATAGTGTTAGTGCTCTATTACAGCTCAGCGTTCCAGGTTGGGAGATGACAAAGAGGAAATGGAGGAATATACAGGCTAGGTTATGGTGAAAGGAACATAGTCACGAAGAAGTGCTATTGGGAAGGTGTAGAGTTGTAGCAATGTTCTGTTCTGCCACTGAGCTACGTGAAGTAAGCTGTAAATGGACGAAAAGCTGTGCCAAGTTAGGGTAAAAAGAGTATAGCCACGAAGAAGTGCTATTGAGAGGGTGGAGCGGTAGCATTGCCTTTTAGTCACTCAGCTGCGTGAAGTAAAGTGCAAATGGACGAAAAATGTAGCGGAATAGTCACGAAGAAGTGCTTTTGAGAGGATGTAGCTACGTGAAATAAGCTGCAATACGAGAACAGTTTTTGTCAATTTAAAGTGAAGGGAGTATACTCACCTTAATTTCGATGACAGTACCGTTGGCTATTCTGATGCTGCCGGGGGAGCCTGCCTCGCCCTTCTGCCCAGGTCTGCCGTCACGCCCCCGGGGACCTACTTCTCCTGGCTCACCCTGTAGAGACCAAGGGTGTTTTCGGTATCGGGTCCGTATCGTCAGCAGTATTAGTTTATTTATTTATTTATTATTATTATTATTATTATTATTATTATTACCCACAGTATTGACAGTTATATGCAAATAATTACGTTCTACCTAGATTAAGAAATTGACAGTACCACCAACACCTGCATTAATTACCATCTTTAATTTTAAGGCCATTTTATAAGTGACACTGTTGGCTTCGTAGCACTTTTGTCTTAGCGATTTATAAATTTTGTCTATTACGCTAAAATATGGAGATAAAGAAGTTGACCTAAGTACCACAATCATCTATATTATTTAACTTTTTCCTTTATTTAAGGCCATATTATAGGTGACATTGTTGGCTTCGTACTACTTTTCTCTTGGCGATTTATTTTGTCTTACGCGACAGTATTTTTTTTTTCTAATGGATCGATGGGGTGTTGGGGAGGGATGCCTTGCGGTGGATCTACTACTACTACTTCTACTACTGCTATTACTACTACTACTACTACTACTGCTATTACTACTACTACTACTACTACTGCTATTACTACTACTACTGTACTATGCACTGTTCACTTAAGCTTGGCCTAAAATCACCAACAGTTTATATTGAATGCTGAAGTGTAACTACCGATTATCACTAAATTATGCCAACAGTCACGAAGAAGTGCTTGTTAGTGTTCAGTAGTGTGTGTGTGTGTGTGTAGCTATATTGCATTGTGTATATGTTGGGTAGTGTGTGTTGGTATTGGTTAGTGTGTATCTATGTTCCCCAGTGTGTGTGTGTGTGTGTGTGTGTGTGTGTGTGTGTGTGTGTGTGAAGCTTTATTGCATTCTGTGTGTGTGTGTGTGTGTGTGTGTGTGTGTGAAGCTTTATTGCATTCTGTGTGTGTGTGTGTGTGTGTGTGTGTGTGTGTGAAGCTTTATTGCATTCTGTGTGTGTGTGTGTATGTGTGTGTGTGTGAAGCTTTATTGCATTCTGTGTGTGTATTGGTTAGTGTGTATCTATGTTGCCCAGTGTGTGTGTGTCACCTTGTATCCGGGAGTGCCAGGGTGCCCGGGTCGACCCTTTGGCCCCGGGCTGCCCATCTCGCCTTTGGGTCCAGGTAAACCAGGTATACCCGGGGTGCCGTCCTCTCCACGCGGCATCACCAGCTCGATCTTCCTGGCCACTGGGGACGAGAACAGAGGTATACCCATGAATATGTTGAGATATACCCCGTGAATATGCTGACGATAGGTATACACACTGAATATCCTGACTAGTATACCCCATATGCTGACAAGACGTATACCCCATGAATATGTTGAGAAGAGAGGTATACCCCATGATTAAGCTGACGAGAGGTATACCCATGCATATGCTGACGAGAGGTATACCCATGCATATGCTGATGAGAGGTATACCCATGAATATGCTGACGAGAGGTATACCCATGAATATGCTGATGAGAAGGGAAGTATACCCCACTGAGTATGCCGATGTTCTCTTTATTATATATTAAAGAAAATGTGTGACTGTAACGCGATATTCTTATGCGATTAGGACGCCTCTTCCTTACCGGTTTATATTTAAGAAGCTTACTAACACCTCTTCCTTACCGGTTTATTTTTAAGAAGCTTACTAACACCTCTTCCTTACCGGTTTATTTTTAGGAATCTTACTAACACCCCTTCCTCACCGGTTTATTTTCAGGAAGCTTACTAACACCTCTTCATTACCGGTTTATTTCTGTGTTTCTGTAATATGTTTTTATATGCGATGCAGTGTATATGGATATTAAAATGATATAAGGAAAAAAAGAAAATATTAATGGGTAGTTAGGAAAATAAATCAGTAAGGGAGAGATGTTAGGGAGCCTCCTTATCTTACGAGAATACGGGCTGTAGTGTTGTTGCAGGGACGAAATAAAGGCAATATGCAGACTAGGCAGAGGTGTTGCAGTAAAAACCTTATGTATTCTCAATTCTCATCCCTGTATTTTTAGTTTACTGTATACGTTTATGAATTGCACAGTGGAGTCATAGTTTATTACCTCCGCCAAGGGGGTTATGTTTTCACCCCTGTCCGTTTGTTTGTTGGTTGGTTGGTTGGTTTGTGAGCAAGATTACACAAAAACTACTGGACTGATTTTCACGCAACTTGGTAGAAGAATGGGCCTTGGCCCAGAATAGACTCCATTAAATTTTGGTACGGATCCGGATAAAGGTACAGATCCAGGATTATTATTATTATTATTATTTTTTCACTTTAACATTGCGAGATAGGGCGTTTTTCGATATTTTCGTATATTTTTCAGTGAATATTGCATGGATCTTGATTTTAAAAATCAGAATGTATACTGTACAGTTTGGCGCGGATCCATATAAAAATCCGGATCTAGCGGATTTAAGGTGGTTTAAAATAATGGTGTTACAACATATAGGGTTATGAGTTTGATATTGGCTGCCTTAATTGAATTAAAAGGAACTGCATGTTGGGCCTTGGTGGAGGTATGCCCTCTAGTGAGTGCCATTCTGGTTTATTTATTTAGTTTTTTTAATGCAAGGAAGAAGGAATCAAAAGCCGAAAGCTTGCAAATTGTTCCCTCCAAAGAAAAAAATAACAAGATAACAGAGAGCCAAACTCAAGATCATTTCATATTTCTTTTTAAGACACATCGTATCGGCACTTAATGAGGAAAAATAGAAGGGGAGATGGTTATACAAAGGTCCTATCCCCCGAAAGGAGGAGGGTGGGCTGTGGTAAGAAGGGCAGAAGGTTCGCATTTTAAACGATCCTTGGGGCACAACATCAGGAGTCAGATTGTGCAGTTGTGAAATTTAAGCACAAAGTTTCACATTAATATACATGGTACAGAGGGAGTAGGGAGTGTGCTGGAAGGTGTGGAGAGAGTGCTAGGGGTGGAGAGAGTGCTGAAAGGAGTGGAGAGAGTGCTAGGAGGAGTGGAGAGTGCTGAAGGAATGGAGAGAGTGCTAAGAGGAATGGAGAGTGCTGAAGGAATGGAGAGAATGCTAGAAGGAATGGAGAGAGTGCTGGAAGGAGTGAAGAGAGTGATGAAAGGAGTGGAGAGAGTGATGAATGAAAGGAATGGAGAGAGTGGTGAAAGAAAGAATGAAGAGTGCTGAAAGAAAGAATGAAAAGTGCTGAAAGGAGGAATGGAAAGACTGATGAATTAGACGAATGCTAAAAAGATCCTGATAGATTACGTACGTGTAGAAAGAAGAAAGATTTTAACAACAGAGCCATTCTTGACTGACAGACTTACGCTCTCTCAAGTCTGTCATCTTAGTGGGGTTGGTGTTGAGGTAGCCCTGCAAGGAGTACAGGATCAGCGTTCTCATTTCCTCCTCTGAGTACTGTAGTTCGCCCTTCTGACCTTTCTGGCCTCGTGGTCCTGGAAGCCCCTGCCCTGGCCTGCCTTTGTCGCCTGGAAAAATGACCGAAGCATCAGGAAGGATTGAGAGAGAGAGAGAAAGGATGGGAGAGTATGGGACGAAAAGCCCTTACTCCATCCTGTCTAGAAGAGCTGTGTGTGGAGAGCCCCCCCCTACACACACACACACACACACACACACACACACACACACACACACACACACACACACACACCTTTTTGTCCCTTGATTCCAGGTGTGCCAGGTAGACCATCCACCCCGGGGGGTCCTCGGGTTCCCTTGTTGCCCAGGCGTCCATTGGGTCCCTGTGGCCCCTGAGGAAGACAAGACGAGACTCCTTAACACCTTTTCCCAAGCGATTTATTTAGTTTTTTACACCTTACTGTCTTCTTCTGTGTTACATAAATCATTCCAATATCGCCATACTCTTTTTTAATGACGTACAATACAAAAGTATATAAAGCCACTCGTATCCAAAAATAAATCGCTTCGTAGCACCCCTTCCTTAGCGATTTATCTTATTTTCTGTGTTTTTTCTCGTGTTATTTAAGCAGTCTGTATCGTTATTAAAAGGTCATCAATATCATACAGGGTAATGGTACAGTGCAAAAAATAAGTCGCTTAGGAATAGGTGCCAAGGCTTCCTTATATAGTAACCAACGAGATTATGGATTTAAGAGCCAAATTTTAGTCTCTTCTGAAAACTCCCTAACACCTCTTCCTTACCGATTTATTTACGTACGTGTAGTGAATATTTTCGTCTACTTTTAGAGAGTGATTCAGTATTTTAAAACTAAATAAGGCGTAGAAAGAGAAATATAATGCGAAATGGACTAAACATATTCAGAGAGAGAGAGAGTAGTACACTTCTGAGCAGGAAGGTGGCCAGACGTCGTGCTTTGGATGGGATACTCTCTCTCTCTCTCTCTCTCTCTCTCTCTCATTTACTGCCCTGGTATCCCCTTGGTCCCTTCCTTCCATTTTTCTGGCTTTGCTCCCTTTACTCACCTCATCTCCCTTTTTTCCCTTTACTCACCTCATCTCCCTTTTTTCCCTTTACTCACCTCATCTCCCTTTTTTCCCTTTACTCACCTCATCTCCCTTTTTTCCCTTTACTCACCTCATCTCCCTTTTTTCCCTTTACTCACCTCATCTCCCTATTTTACCTTAACTCACCTCATCTCCCTTTTTCCCTTTACTCACCTCATCTCCTTTTTTTCCCTCTCATCTCCCTTTTTTCCCCTCACCTCATCTCCCTTTTTTCCCTTTACTCACCTCATCTCCCATTTTACCCATTACTCACCTCCTCTCCCTTTCTTCCCTTTACTCACCTCATCTCCCTTTTTTCCCTTTACTCACCTCATCTCCCTTTTTTCCCTTTACTCACCTCATCTCCCTTTTTTCCCTTTACTCACCTCATCTCCCTTTTTTCCCTTTACTCACCTCATCTCCCTTTTTTCCCTTTACTCACCTCATCTCCCTTTTTTCCCTTTACTCACCTCATCTCCCTTTTTCCCCTTTACTCACCTCATCTCCCTTTTTTCCCTTTACTCACCTCTTCGCCAGTCTGCCCCTTTCTGTTTTCGCCAGTCTGCCCCTTTCTGTCCCTTCTCTCCCTTCTCCCTTCTGCCCTTTTTGCTCCCTTTACTCACCTCTTCTCCCTGCTGCCCCTTTGCTCCCTTCTCTCCTTTCTGCCCCGTTGCTCCCTATACCTACCTCTTCTCCTTTTGGTCCCTTTACTCACCTCGTCTCCCTTTGGTCCCTTTACTCACCTCCTCTCCCTTCTGTCCTTTGGCTCCCACGTGCCCTCTCTCGCCCTTGCTGCCCTGGTAGCCCCGTGGACCCATTGGCCCTACCTCCCCAGGGGGCCCAAACTCTCCCTTAGGCCCGGGGTTGCCAGCTGAGACGAGGGAGACCACCTCAGGATCCACCACGTCCACTTGGGGCTGCAGGTAATGCTGGGAATAAGTGGGTCTGTTAACACCTGAGTGACGTATATTTCCGTTCACTCTTGCTTGCTGACCAGACGATTTTGGAGAGCTTTCATTATCTGATTTAATTTTCCCGTTTCAAAAAAAAAAAAAAAAAAAAAAAAAAAAAAAATATTGTAACTGTCCTAATATGGATAAAATCATGAGTTTCTTTTTCTTCCTGGTAATGGGGGGATTAATTTTATCTGATCTAATCGTTATGTAATTTAATGATTCGTTTAAAAAAGAAGAAAATAAAATAAAAAGTAATTCTGTCCTAACGTGTATAAAATCATGTTTTTTTTTTTTTTTTTTTTTTTTTTTTCCCACATAAGAAAGTTTACTGATAATGGAGGGACTTTATCTGATCTCATCGTTTTGTGATTTAATGTTCCACTTCGAAAGTAAAAAAGGAATGAAAGATTTTTTTTCCATTGAGAAGAAAATCATTTAGCATTATTTTTTCTTACAATAGGCCTCGGTAATGAAGGAACAGTGTACAATCGATTTTTTTTCTGATTTAGTATTTCCGTAAAAAAACCAAAATCCTAGTCTTAATTGTCATGAGATTTTTTTTATTCTGTTTAGGAAAGGTGTCTGTGAATGAAGGGACCTATGAAAACATTATCCAATATTTCCGTTAAAAATAATCCAAATCTAAATTGAATGGACAGGAGATCGCCAAAAAGGATTTATTAAGACAACCTATTTGCTGGGGGGGAAAAAAATCGTCATGAGATCGCCAAAATGATACGAAAAAGAACGTCCCCTGGCTTTTTTTTTTTGGGGGGGGGGGGGGGGTTAATTGTCAATGTCCTTAAAAATTTACAAAGGCATGTGTTCTCGGGTGAGGAAGCTCCCAAAGACCTTTTCCTAATTGATTTATTTTATTCTTTACACCATGCTGTCCTCTAGTGTGTTACATAAATCCTTTCACCATCGCCATGCTCTGCAGAAATAACACACAAAAATGGATATTAACTAGCCCTATCCGAAAATAAATCGGTAAGGAAGAGGTGTTAGGGAGCTTCCTTACCCGACGAGAATACGGGCAGTGGCACATCATTATAAGAGTAAATTATTTCTTCACTCTTTTGCACCCTATATTTTCCTTCACTCTTTTTGCACCCTATATTTTCCTTCACTCTTTTTGCACCCTATATATTCCTTCACTCTTTTTGCACCCTATATTTTCCTTCACTCTTTTTGCACCCTATATTTTCCTTCACTCTTTTTGCACCCTATATTTTCCTTCATTCTTTTTGCACTCTATATTTTCCTTCATTCTTTTTGCACTCTATATTTTCCTTCATTCTTTTTGCATCCTATATTTTCCTTCATTCTTTTTGCACTCTATATTTTCCTTCACTCTTTTTGCACCCTATATTTTCCTTCATTCTTTTTGCACTCTATATTTTCCTTCATTCTTTTTGCACCCTATATTTTCCTTCACTCTTTTTGCATCCTATATTTTCCTTCATTCTTTTTGCATCCTATATTTTCCTTCATTCTTTTTGCACTCTATATTTTCCTTCATTCTTTTTGCACTCTATATTTTCCTTCATTCTTTTTGCACTCTATATTTTCCTTCATTCTTTTTGCACCCTATATTTACCTTCACTTTTCTTGTACCCTATATTTTCCTTCACTCTTTTTGCATCCTGTACTCTGTGCATTCTATAATTTCCTTCACCCTTTTTATCCGTCCCCGCCCCACTGTTTGTCTGTCTGTCAGTTAACAACTTTACGCGAAAACTACTGGTGCGATTTTGACAAAAATTACAGGGATAATGGGCTATAACCTTCAGATCACCTGATTAAATTTTGGGCCAAGGCCCAGGCTGTAGGCGCAAAAAATGTTGAAAAAATATAGTTTTTTCACCATAACTCCTTTCAGTATTGACATGAAACCAAAACCTAAAGGTGCATCTTTCAAATCTGCATCCTACAACATGCCTTATTACATCAGGGGGGTCACCCCCCAGTTAGCAGTAGGGGGGTCAGTGTCAGATGGGTTGGGCCTACAATTTCAAATGGGCATAAAATCGTCACTTTTCACCCGGTTTACTCCAGATCTGATATGACATCTTTGACTATATAGATATCCTGTTGTGTTTATACGTCAGCACTAAAATGACCGCCGGGGACTGGTTTGCTGTGCCTTTGCACCGATTCTTGTTTTGCATAATATATTTTCGTTCACTTTTTGATTTCTTTAATTTTCTTTCACTTTTAGCACCATATATTTTTCCTTCACTTCTTTTGCATGTATTTTCCTTCACCATTTTTGCATATATTTTCCGTCACTCGTTTTGCGTATATTAACCTTCGCTTTTTCCATCCTGTATTTTCCTTCACTCTTTTTCCCTCCTATATTTTCCTTCACATTTTGCATCGTATATTTTTCATCACTCTTTGTGCATGTATTTTCTTTCTCTCTTTTTGCATATTTTCCTTCACGCTACATCCTGTATTTTCTTTAACTCTTTTTGTATATATTTTCCTTCACTCTTTTTTCGTATAATTTCCTTCGCTTTTTTCATATATTTTCCTTCACTCTTTTTGCATATATTTTCCTTCTCATTCTGCATATTTTCCTTTACTCATTTTGCATATATTGTCCTTCACTATTTTTGCATATTTTCTTTCACTCTTTTTGCATATATTTTCCTTCACTCTTTTTGCATATATTTTCCTTCACACTTTTTGCATATATTTTCCTTCACACTTTTTGCATATATTTTCCCTCACTTTTTTTGCATATATTCTTTCACTCTTTTTGCATATATTCTTTCACTCTTTTTGCATATATTCTTTCACTCTTTTTGCATATATTCTTTCACTCTTTTTGCATATATTCTTTCACTCTTTTTGCATATATTCTTTCACTCTTTTTGCATTCATATATTTTATGCAGTTAACAGTATTATCAAATCCACCTGTACTATAGTCCTTTTACCTTAACTTGGCCCAGATTTTCGTTCCTTTGTAGCTTATTTCACGTAGGTCATTGGCATAATAAGACAAGGCTACGGCTCTACATCCTTCCCATACCACTTCTTCGTGACGAGCATCATATTCTAGTGTAACTCTACTGCCACAGTACTCAAGATGGAGGGATGGGAATTTTAGGCCAAGTTAAAGTGAAAAGAGTATAGACGTAACTGAGAAACAGAACTTAGTGGAAAGTAGTCAGTTTAGGCCAAGTTAGAGTGAAAAGAGTATAGATATATGACTGAGAAATAGAACTTAATGGAAAGGAAGCAATTTTAGGCCAAGTTAGAGTGAAAAGAGTATAGAGGCATACCTGAGAAACAGAACTTAGTGGAAAGAAGACAGTTTAGGTCAAGTTAGAGTGCAAAGGGTATAGATGCATAACTGAAAAATAGAACTTGATAGTAAGAAGGCAATTTTAGGTCAAGTTAGAATGAAAAGAATGTAGAGACATGATCAAGAATTAAGCTTAATGGATAGAAGGCTTTTAAAAATTCTCCTAACTCATTAGTAGGTCTCAAGAATTTAAAAAAGAGAAAAATATATATAATTATTCGTTACCTTATACCCTCCATGGCGCCAACCAGGCTGAAGAAAAAGGAGAAAAGAGAAAAGAAAAAATTAATATATTGGTTTAAAATGACACGATACATATAATGAGGGAAAAGTGAAAATTGGGGAAGTATTAAGTAGGTGAAGAGCAGAGGGAAAGAATTGTGTTAGTGAAGAACAGAGGAAAAGAATTGTGTTAGTGAAGAACATTGAGAAAGTATTTGATAGTGAAGGACAGTGAGAAAGTATTTGGTAGTGAAGAAGAGTAAGTGAAAAAAAGTATATGGTAATGAAGAACAGTGGGATAGTATTTGGTAGTGAAGAACAGTGAAGGAAGTATATGGTAGTGAAGAACAGTGGGAAAGTATGTGGTGAAGAACAGTGGGATAGTATTTGGTAGTGAAGAACAGAGGGAAAGTATTTGATAGTGGAGAACAGTGAGAAAGTATTAGGTAGTGAAGAACAGTGAGAAAGTATTAGGTAATGAAGAACAGTGAGAAAGTATTAGGTAGTGAAGAACAGTGAGAAAGTATTAGGTAGTGAAGAACAGTGAGAAAGTATTTGGTAATGAAATCTGCAAAAATACAATTAGCACTATTTATATTTCTCTTCATCACAGCACTTTTTCGTGACTAGCATGATATTCTAGTGTTTATCTATATAACTCACAATTGAAGATGGAGAGATGGCAATTTTAGGCCAAGTGAGAGAGAGAGAGAGAGAATCTTACATACACGCTGATACTGTCTTCAGGAGAGAGAGAGAGAGAGAGAGAGAGAGAGAGAGAGAGAGAGAGAATCTTACATACACGCTGATACTGTCTTCAGGAGAGAGAGAGAGAGAGAGAGAGAGAGAGAGAGAGAGAGAATCTTACATACACACTAATACAGTCTTCAGGAGAGAGAGAGAGAGAGAATCTTACATACACACTAATACAGTCTTCAGGAGAGAGAGAGAGAGAGAGAGAGAATCTTACATACACACTAATACAGTCTTCAGGAGAGAGAGAGAGAGAGAATCTTACATACACACTAATACAGTCTTCAGGAGAGAGAGAGAGAGAGAGAGAGAGAGAGAGAGAGAGAGAGAGAGAGAGAGAGAGAGAGAGAGAGAGAGAGAATCTTACATACACACTA
>NC_137052.1:17912757-17920257 GCF_032717465.1 Coenobita brevimanus | reverse complement strand
GAGAGAGAGAAGAAAGCTAACTCTAAAATCTGTAGGCTAGATAACTTACCGATAGTCCAGGTGGGCTTGGGGTACCGTCCCTGCCTGGTGGTCCTGGGGGTCCCCGGGGCAGGTGTTTTTGTAACCTGATCAGTATTGCAGTTGTGTTGCAGCCACACCCACCACCAACACTCAGCTCCTCCTCCCACTCACCCTGTACCAATAATAATAATAATAATAATAATAATAATAGTAATAATAATAATAATAGTGCGGTAATAAATAGTAGAAATAGTAATAGGAGTAGTAGTAGTAGTAGTGGTGGTGGTGGTAGCAGAAGTAGTGGTAGTAGTAATATGGTGGTAGTAGTAATGGTGGTAGTAGCAGTAATAATAATAATAATAATAATAATAATAACAACAATAATAATAACAGTAATAATAATAAACCTTGAATCGTTGCATTTAAGAGCGTGCAGAACTAAAGCAACTGTACTGTTTTCATTCCATCGTTCAGTTAGTATCGCATTTAGAACCCCAGGCTCATCTGAACCTGAACTCGGTGGACTGCAGGCTGAAGTTAATCCTCCTGCAATGCACCATTCTCCTTTCGTGGGATAGGAGGGGAGTTGAGGGACGTTTGTATAACCGGGCAGTGGAGCCGCCCGGTTATATCAGTGCCACCACATGAGGGCGTCCCCAGATTGAGACGACAAAGCGTTTTCACTTCTCATGCTCAGAATTTTAACTATAATCCTTTCACTTTAACCTGGCCCAGAGTTTCGTCCTTTAGCAGTTTATTTCACGTAGCTTAGTGGAAGAAATGGACAGTGCTACGGCTCTACTTCATTTCCATGGCACTTCTTCGTGACTATTATCATATTCTGGTGTTAATCTCTTGTTACAACTCAGCATGCAAGGTGGAGAGATGGGAATTTTAGGCCAGGTTAGAGTAAAAGGAGTATAGCTTCATGATCAAGACACAAGCCTCTGAAGCAGCCATTGAAACCAGAATCTCTCTCTCTCTCGCTCTCTCTGTATCTACCTATCCGTTATTGTATCCATCCATCTATCCATCCGTCTGTCTACCTATCTATCAGTATGTTTATCTGTGACATCTATCTATCTATCTATCTATCAGTCTGTATACACACATAATTCGTTTTCTAAAGAGTAGCTATTTGTAGTGACAGTTAAAAATATTCTTAACTAACCCTCAGCATAATTTCCCTAACCTGAATTATAAATATCTCTAGGTTTCCAGAATAAGCTTAGTATTACGTCATCAGACTGAAGGGGTTAAGCTTTTTTTTTTTTTTCAATGTTGTCCTGTATATTTGACCAATTTTTAAATATATAGAGCTAAAAAACAAGAAGGAGGGGCACTTCTTCATGACTAGCACCCTGTTTTAGCTGATCTATTGCTTAAACTCAGCCTTCATGATTGACGGTAATTTTAAGCCAAGTTAGAGGAAAAAGGAAAGTCAATATATATATTTTTTTCATTAATTTTTCCGCCCATAAAGGAGATAGAAAAAAATTGATAGAAAAAAAATAGTTTATATGCTAGTTTAAAGCTTTGTATTTTGATTTCAGATGCAAGCAAGTTCTTTATGGCTTGTAGAAAACGTACACACACACACACACACACACACACACACACACACACACACACACACACACACACACACACACGAAGCGATCACATGCACTTTCCTGTGTCGAAAAAGCAGAAGCAGACAGAAAACTATCTATCTATCTGTCTATCTAGCTATCTATCTATTTATTACGTCCTTCAGCAGCAGGCAACATCACTGCTAAATTCACAGAGCGACAGGTGTGCAGAGAAATCAAGGTGTATAATTACCTTACTCGCAAACAGGCCGGAAGTCTGGAAAAATAATATATGTATTATATTTATCTTCCTGTTATGTAGTGCAAGGAAACATACTCCCACTCTGTTTATGTGTGTGTGTGTGTGTGTGTGTGTGTGTGTGTGTGCGTGTGTGTGTAGATAAGCAAGCCCTAAGTCTGGAAAAATAAAATGCTTAAGTATAATATCTTCCTGTTATTGATTGCAAGAAACACTCTCACTCTGTTCGTGTGTATGTATGTATATTTGTAGGTATGTGTCTGGAAGTATGTAGGCCTATGTACTGTATGTATGTATATATGTATGTGTGTAAGTATGTAAGCCTGTGAATGTATGATTGTGTGTATGTATATTTAAATGAATGTATGTATGTGTTCCTCCATGGTATATGCAAACAGACCTTTGGTATACATAAATACCTTTATATACGCATATTAAAATAGAGTATATATGAGAGAGGAGTGTGTGAGGTGGGAGGAGGGCAGTGAAATGGCAGGGGACAGGGCGATATGGAGGCGATTTGTTTGTGGTCACCCCTTACGGGATTAAGGCGTCTGGCTACAGATAGATGAAGTGTGTTCCCTTGACTGTTTTTTCTCTCGTAATAATTAGAACACTGGGATAATTATTATATTTGTATTGATTGACGTGTAGGTTTTAGAAGGTTCGGAAAAATACTGAACTTTGTTATTCAGTGTAAAACAGATAGGTTCAGTGCGGATTTAATTATAGTTTTTTATCCATCTATCTGTGTCTCTATCTGTGTGTGTGTGTGTGTGTGTGTGTGTGTGAGAGAGAGAGAGAGAGAGAGAGAGAGAGAGAGAGAAACCATTATTCAAGGCAGCTCCCAAATTAAGCACTTTTCAACCCCTCCCCGTCCCCCGAAAGGAAGATGGCGATTATTTACTTATTATTTATTTACATCCAGTCTAATTTAACCTTTTGGATAGACGATTTCAACTGAGGGAAATCTTACATCTTAGGAATAAATCTAAGTGCCATGGGGAGCTTCGTAACACCTCTTCCTTAACGATTTATTTTGCATATTACTCCTTAAAGTTCTGTTGCTCTTTGTTTTTGCCTTTTTAATATCGACATAGTTTGTATCGGGAAGGTATAACGCTGTAGGGTGATGAGGTGCAATGTGCAGGATGAGTCGCAGAGGAAGAGGCGTCACGAAGCATTAGAATAAGGCAAAGGGTGCTGAGGATAAGACAAAGGGTGCTGAGGTTTAATATACAGAATGAGTCGTAAAGGAAAACGTGTCACGAAGCATTAAAATAAGTCAAAATGGTATCCTCGCCCCTCACGTGTTTCCCTTATAACTCAGCCTATACTGTACTCTTAAGGTCCCGTCCACACCGAATGCTTGCTGTTGCGTGTGCTTGCTGGCGGGATTTTTGCGACGCTGTAGCCCATAGAAGTTACAGTAAGGCAGAGGCGATGATGAGGAGCCTACACGTGGTAGCATTGTGTGCGTGGAGCGAAGCATCTGCGGCGTCCACCCAGGAGCCACTCTCCTTATATATTTCCTTTGACCTGGCAATGTGCTGTCCACCATAAGGGGCACCAGTTCCTTACACGGTGTATGTACTGTACTATACCTTTTGGATGACCCCACAGAAACATTTACTTTCCTGTGGTCGATGGGTCTGCCCGCCCATACAGACCATGGTTAAGCAACAACAGTGATGCAAAACTCCCGCCCGCGCCAGCACGCATTTGGTGAGGACGAGCCGTAAGGATCGTGTGCTCGTTAGTCATGGAGGCTCCCTAGCACATTTTCCTTACCGATTTATTTACGGTATGTATTTTTCATCTTAATATATCCCTGTATGTTTTTTACTCAATATATTTCGAGAGAAAAATAATAGGAAACATACAAAAGATTAACAAACTGGGGTACGGAAAATCAGTCAATCAGGAAAGGGTGTTAAGGCCGGGTTGCTGTCATCTAAGGGAACTGGGTCACTCCACCGTGAATACTAAATCCTGGCAGCGTGAAATTTGATGAGCCTTGGTGATCAGATGGGAATGAGTCTCCTTGGTTACTGATCAGATTTACCTCCCCATCTGACCCCACCTGGTCATCAACTGCGGCAGGTGTAAACAAACCAATTATAGAAAGCTTCCTTAGTAGTAGTAGTAGTAGTAGTGGTGGTGGTGGTGGTGTTGGTAGTAGAATGGTAGTAGTAGTAGTAATAGTAGTAGTAGCAACCCCAGGCCGATCTGAAAGTGAACCCGGTGAAATGCGGGCCAGAGTCTCCCACAGTCCACCATCCTCATTTCGGGGGATAGGGAGGGGGCTGAGGGACGTTTGTATAACCAGGCAGCTCCCCCGTCCAGTCACACCGGTGCCACCACTTGAAGGCGTCCCTCTCTTAGCCTCTGTACAAGACAAAGATACGGACCCACAACCCCACATCGATCCCTCACTGCCGTATCATTCCTTTCTCAAAACAATGCCAGGTGAAAAACTAACATTTTTTTCCTATTTTTCCTTGGCTTTTTTATCCTTTCTTTCATTCTTTTTCTTTTTTCTTTCATTATTCTTCTTTTCTCTTTCTTTTTTGCATCTTTCTTTAATTTTCCTTTTTTTTTTTTTCCCCTGCATCTCCACTCTCTCGTCCCCATTCTTTCTCCCCCCTTCCTTCTTCCCTTCCTCTCCCCTCTTCCCTCACCCTCTCTCTCTCTCCCCTTTATCCTTCCTTTCCCCTTCCCTTCATTCTCCCTCTCCCCTTTCCCCACCACTTTTCCCCTTCTATCCCCATCACCATCCCCTTCCCCTCTCCCCAAACCCTACCCTTGTTCTCTTCCTCCTTACTTCTCCCTCCCGCATGCCCTTCTCTTCCCCTCCTCCCCTTCCCCCACTTCCTCTTCTCTTCCCTCTCCCTGTCCCCCTCCTCACTCCTCTTTCCCTTTATCTTCCCCACACCCACCCCTCTCTTCCCATCTCTCGTCCTCTCCTCCTTCCCCACCTCTCCCCCTTCTCTTCTCCTCTCCCTCTCCCGTTCTCTTCCCCTCCCCCATCCCACCCCCTTCTCTTCCTCCTTTCCCTCTCTCACTCCCTCCCTTCCCCTCCTTCCCGCTCCGCACTCGTTCCCTTGCATCTTCCCTCCCGGTATCACTTAATTGCCCTGTGATTATGTTCTTTAACTACCGGTGTGTCTTTTGAAGAGAGAGAGAGAGAGAGAGAGAGAGAGAGAGAGAGAGAGAGAGAGAGAACCGGTATGCGGGATAAACACGTCTCCATAACAGCCTGCTATACCTCGTTCACTTCAACTTGGCCTAAATTGCCTTCTAACCATCTACGATACTGAGATGTAACAGTATATTAACGGTACATTA
The DNA here is from genome assembly GCF_032717465.1 of Coenobita brevimanus. Lineage (NCBI taxonomy): Eukaryota > Metazoa > Arthropoda > Malacostraca > Decapoda > Coenobitidae > Coenobita > Coenobita brevimanus. The sequence goes on along the minus strand of NC_137052.1, from coordinate 17,915,058 downwards.
TGGTGCTAGTCACGAAGAAGAGCTGTGGAAATGAGATAAGACCCGTGTCACATTGCAACCCCAGGTTCATATGAAATGTAAACCCAGTGGACTGCGGACTGAACTTGAACCCCTTCTGCAGTCCACCATCGTCCTTTTGGGGGATAGGGAAGAGGGTGAAGGACGTATATTTTAAAATAAGGTAGTTCAGCCGCCCGGTTATATTGCCACCACGTGAAGGCGTCCCTCCACCACCACCACCACCACCACCACCACCACAACCTCCTCCTCCTCCTCCTCCACCTAATTGTATACTACTAACCCCGTCAGTCAGAGGATTTGTAACTTACTTTGGCTGATTCTACACGTCTTTCATTTTACTTAGAAGGGGTAAAAGTCACGAAGAAGTGCAGGAATTGCGAGAATAGAAAAAGGGAAAAGGGAAATATTACGAAGAACTTACACGAGGGAGGGAAAAAATCACAGAGGTGCAGGAATGGCGAGGGTAGAAAAAGAGAAAATGACGAATCAATACACGAGGAAGACAGAAAAATCACGAAGAAGTGCAGGAAAAGGGAAGAAGTGAAAAGGAAAAAGATCAAGAAAAATGCAGGAACGACGAAGAAGAAGGAAAGGAGGGAAGAATTAGCGAAAAAAAAAAAAAAAGAAGGAAAAGAAAGGATATAAACACAAGACCCGAAGGACGAAGAAAATGGGAGATGGTGAACAAGAAACATAATAGTGACGGAGAAAAGAGAGGAGGAAAACGAAGAACAAGAGCAGAGAAAAAAAGAACATGGAATAAAGGTCACGAAATACATGTGACGTAAAAAAAGGGGGGAAAGGAAAAAATATATGAATGACAAATGGGAAAATTATATGAAACAAGAGAAAATGAAAAAAATGAAAATATAAATGACAAAAATGGGAAAATGAAAGAAATGAAATATGACAAAAAATGAAAATGAAAAAAAAATATATATAGGAAATGAAAAAATATAATTGACAAAAATGGGAAAATGAGAAAAAATGTCAAAATGAAAAAAAAAAAAACGAAAAAAAGATATATGATAAAAACTGGAACATGAAAAAATGTAAATGACAAAAATGAGTAGATAAAAATGAAGACAAAAATGAAAAATGAAAAAATGGGCAAATGAAAGAAATGAAAAAAAATATGACAAAAATGGAAAAGATATAAATGACAAATGGGCAAATGAAAGAAATGAAAAAAATATGACAGAAATGAAAAAAAGATATAAATGGGAAAATGAAAGAAATGAAAAAATATGACAAAAATGGAAAAAATAAAACAAGAAGAGAAATGGCAAATGGGAAAAAAATGAAAAACATGTAAAAGACAAAAATGAAAAAAAAAATAAATAAAAATGGGAACATGAAAAAAATATAAATGACTGAAAAATGGGAAAGAAAAAATACAATAGTGCGATGGAAAAGAAAGAGGAAGAAATTTGAAGAAATACTAGAATGACGAAGAATTTGGAAAAATAAAACGGGGGAAAAATGAAGTAAAAAAAAAAAACAAAAAAAATATGGTATCATTATCATCATCATCATCATCATCATCATCGTCATCATCATCGTCATCATCATCATCAGAGTACGACCACTATAACATCAGAATGAGAGAGAGAGAGAGAGAGAGAGAGAGAGAGAGAGATTTCTTTTGTTGTGTTTCCACCGAGGCGGCAACACATGGCACATTCACATCGACTGTTTGGATCCTTCGTCCCACAGTCAATACTCGGCCCTTCCCATCGATCAATACCGAAGTCTCCCATCCATCCACCCGCTCTCACCCAGTTTGCACAAAATAAACATTCGATTTTAGCGCCATTTTAAATCATTTCATTTCCTGCAGACTTTCCTTTCATTGAGTTGCTACGATGTTCATTTTTATATAAAGTTTGGGTTATTATTCATTATTTTATATATATATATATGTATATATATATATATATATATAACATTGGCGTGGTACAAACGATGATGTTAAAATTACTTGAATGACGTACTGGAGCGTACCAGGTAGGAGTAGGTAAAATAAATCGCCATGAAAGAGGTGCTACGAAGCCTCGTATGCTACTTATTAGAATACGATGTACTTAGTAGTATTGGTATACTGGTGGTGGTAGTAGTATTAGTACTAGTGGTGGTGGTATTAGGAGTAGTAATGGTGGTGGTTGTGGTGTTAGAAGTAGTTGTAATAGTAGTAGCAGCAGTAGTGATGGTGGTATTAGTAGTGGTGGTTGTGGTGCCTGTGGTAGTAGTAGTTGTAGTAGTATTAATAGTAGTAACGCA